>NC_090886.1:55694460-55724460 GCF_036669925.1 Montipora capricornis
ACCAGTAGACTCCTGGGGAACTTCACGGTATGCAAATAGCAACGGGTTAATATAGCGATGCCACTGTCTTGGCTGTTCGCTGCACAATCTCTTTAACATGCTCTTCATTGTTCCATTAAACTTTTCCGTCAGGCCATTACACATAGGATGATAAGGAGTCGTGGTTAGCTGTTTAATGCTTAAAAGTCGCGTCACTTCCTTCATACACTCAGAGACGAACTGCGTACCAAGGTCGCTCAAGATCTCTTCAGGCACTCCCAAACGACTAAAGATATCCACCAACGCTTCTGCCACAGTTTCAGTATCAATGTTCTTCAGCGGGACAGCTTCAGGATAACGAGTTGCAAAGTCGACCAATGTGAATATATATCTATGACCGTCCTCACTCGGGGGAACAATAGGTCCAACCAGGTCGATTGCTACTCTCTTAAATGGCTTGTCGATTAATGGCATCTTCTCTAGAGGAACCTTCTGTACGGAACCCTTGTTAACTGTCTTCTGACATACATCGCAGGACTTGCAATAACGAGTCACGTCCCCTTGAATGCCTGGCCAATAGAACGCGCTTTGAATCTTATCAGTCGTTTTCTTTATTCCCATGTGACCTCCCATGATCGATCCGTGCGCTAGTTCCATTATTCGACTTCTCAGCTGCACAGGAACCATAACCTGCTTCAGGGGTTTACCTCCGTTCACATAAGGGTGCTTGTAGACGCGGTACAGAACTCCACCTTTCACTTCAAATGAAATCTCAGCCTGGCCTCTCACAACTACGTCATCTTTCTCCCAAAATTTCTGTAGGCTCTCGTCATCACGCTGCATCTCCTTGAGCTTTTCTCTATCAACTACAAGACTTTCTTTGGTATCTGGTACCTTCAACGGAATATGTTCTCCAACTTTCTTAGCTTGACTTCTCGTGGTTACAGCACAAGCTTCTTGTACAGGAACTTGCCAGCTTGGGTCTGGATCGTCAGCGGCTCTTGCGCCTGGTACATTACCAATAATTAAATCATAAACAGCATCGGGAAGACACTGCGCCTCCACTTGGCTCTTGAGATAAGGTGTATCAACATCAACCTTTGCGATGGGAACTTTCCTTGCCGTATTGTCAATGAGCAGCATAACATTAAATTCGCCAGTAAACTGATCCTCAGGCACAAGGTCCTTCTTTACTACAATTCCACTACAACCAGTATCTCTCAGGACATCAACAGGCTTCTCTCCAACTCTACCTTTCACGACAGGCATTTTACTTCTCACTCCAGTCAACGGTTCAACACAAGCACTACTCAACAATGGAATCTTCTTACCACAGGCTAACAGCAACTTATCATCTTTAATACAGGCCTTAATTTCTTCATCAGTAGGTTTAACCTCAGGTGGCTGAACTAAACAACTGGCACTCACTTGACCACGCTGCACAGGGTTACCATCCTTACTTTGTCCTCCTGATCTGCGTCCACCTGATCGACAGTTTCTAGCTTCATGTCCCTGCTTACCACATAGGAAACACTTTCTTGTTAGGGTTGGGCAGTTGACAGCTTTATGACCTCGGGTGTTGCACTTAAAGCAATGCAGAGCTGGTGGATTAATCTGCATGTTCTTGGCTTCGTCCCTCTCAGGCTGCACTGTTGGCTTTCTGCTCGCTGAGCTGAACAAATGTTTACCATGAGCCTCCAAGTACTGGTCAGCAATCTTCGCAATCTTTGCTAGAGTTTCAGGTGCCCTTTCTCGCAGGTGAATTGCCAAATCCTTAGGACAAGAGTCAATAAATTGTTCTTTCACGATCAAGTCCTTAAGACCATCAAAGGATTGCGCAGTATCCGAAAGCTCTAGCCAACGTAACAGGTATCTGTCCAGTCGCACAATAAACTGCTCCGGACTTTCGTCAACTTCTGGTTTGGATGCTCTAAATTTTCGACGATAGCCGTCTTCGGTAAGGTCATATCTCTTCATTAACGCAATCTTTACCCTGTCATAATCCTTAGCTGCGTCCTCCGATAGACGTGAATACACTTCTAGTGCCCGTCCAGACAACAGAGCACTGAGCTTCGATGCCCATCCATCTCTTTTCCACTTAGCCGTCTCCGCAAATCTCTCGAACCTCTGCAAATACGCGTCCAAATCGTCTTTACCATCAACAAACGAGGGGAGTTTAGGTGCCTTAGCCCGATCCTCTCTCACTTCAGGACGTCCGTCCGCATTCTCCACAGCCAAACGTGCAATCTCCAGCTCATGTTCTCTTTTTGCCGCTTCAATGGCCTCTTTCTGTTTCAACAGCTCGGCTTCCATCTCCAATTTTCTTAGTTCGCGTTCCTGTCGCCTAGTTTCTCTCTCTTCATCTTCTCTTCTGCGCCTTTCCTCTTTCTCTTCCTCTTCCTTTCTTTTATCCTCCTCAAGCATTCGACGTCTCTCTTCTCTTTCTTCTTGTAATTGCCTCTTTTTTTCTTCTTTTTCTTCCTCTTCCCTCACAAACTCGAGAAGCTTTTCTCCTTCCAACCCGAATTCTTTTCCCATCTGCAAAAGCTTTTCCATTTCCATAGCAGTATTCCACAGCAAAAACACAATATACTCTCTCGTACAGTTCCTCTTACTTTTCTGTAACTCCTTCTTGAATTGTCCTTTCCTGGTTTCTGTAGTCGGCAAACAAATGAATTCCTCTCCAGGACCAGGCCCCCAATGTTACGAGTTCGTGTGTTTTGAGGAAAGGTAGCTTGCAAACTAAACTGAACGCAGGGTTGTCGGAACAACAACAAGAAGATTTATTCCAAAGTGAACGTAGTTTCCACGAAGTAAAACTCTGAGTAACTCGTACTCGACAAACTTACACGGCCTCCGCCAACTTGAATAAACACAGCTTCTGTCACACTTGACTAAACACGGCCAACGCCAACTCTCTTCGCTTGTGAAAAACTAGTTAGGAAAACACTCCGCTTGGACTCGTCTACTTATATACTCTGACAATAAACTTCTAGAACTTTCTAAATTAGTAATGAATCTAATTATAGAAAGATTACAAAACACACCGATTTAGAAACGCTTACGTACAAACCTAAATATAAACAAACTACGAACTCTCGCGAAGCTTCGAGACAGTAACGCTTGTCACGCAATACTATTTTTCGTAACAAAGTACATTTCAATAATACAATAATTTACAAATGCGTTAACATTCTTTTATCATAACTTTGTCTCCTCGTATTTTTGTTTGTTGCCTTGGTCTTTGCACTGTTCCAACCTCGTTTTCACTTGCTCGGCGTGTGCGCATCATTGCGTGACATAGTTAACAAAGGAAAAGTAACGAAATGGAATAAAAGAATCTTCTGGTGTGCTTAGGGAATCTGCAAAGATTGTGAATAAAGAGCAACTGAATCAGGAAACTTGAAGGAAACTATTCGAGAAATTATTATAAGCGACAATCAGCCCGGAGATCAAATTTTATTCTGCAATCGAGTCTGTTTCGATGGTTTTGTTCAAGTTTTTATAGCTGTTTCGTGTGTTGCGGTGGTTTCGTTTGGTGTTTCGGTTGTTTCGCTGGATTCGTTTCTATGGTTCCGGTGGTTTCGTTCTGTTTCGGGTTTTAGCACATATTATCTTACAGCAAGAGAAAATAATTGTCAATCAATTGTCAATCAATCCTAACGGTCTTAATACCCGCAAAGAAACGTATTAGATTTCAGTTTATTATTTAGAGTCACTTCCGTTATTTTTCCGTTACTCTTAGTATTTGAATTCAAATTTGTTGAAACTGCCATGTTTTATGACATTTTTTCCAGTATTACGTCAACATCCATTTACTATATATATTTACATAGAAGCAATAAACTCTCATTGTACCTGAAGAAGGCTGGTTTGGTCAGCCGAAATAAAGTACACCTCTAAAAACAAATATACGTTGTATCGGCTCTTGCTCAAAATATTTAGTTTCTCAACTTGTACGTAATTACGTTGATCAGATCAAGCCACTGATCCAACGTACACCCACAGGAAGATTGTCCAGGGTTGCTTGCTTCAAAACTCTAAAAATAATCCTGGAAACGGTTGTGGCCTTTAAAAAATTCCCACACGGATAATTTTTACCACCATGCACCACCCCCGTGAAGTACGATCGTGAAGGGTGATTGCTTGTTGTCCTGAGAAGGACAGAGAAGTACTGTCTAGGACGACATTGACTGAGATTTCTAAAACCTGAGCGGAAATTATCTTTAGAGGTTAGTGAACCCTGTTTCTGCAGAGTCAAAAGCTCGGGTAAAGAGCTCACAATATTTAACAATTATTCGCCGAAGGCGAAGTGATTATCGGTGAATATTCACCGAGACGAAGTCGAGGTGACTATTCACCGATAATCACTGAGCTTGAGGTGAATAATTGTTTTAGTATAAATACACAGGTGATTATTTCAAAAAAGAGAAAAAAAAACCTTTCAACGCGAAATCATCTTCACTTACACTGGCAAAACGACTACTGGCAGCCATTTTGTCCGTCGAGGTGATTATTGGCTGGTAATCCGCGATAGTGAGCCAATGAGAGCGCGCGATTTTGCATAATAACCTGTGTATTTATACTAAAATACTTTAAGGACGGTGCCTACTAATTAAAGATATTTTTGCCCCGGTGTGTGATTATGCAGTAAATGTAGATCTTTGGGGGTAAACACGCATTTTTCAAAGATAATTCATAAATAATATTTGTAAAAAGCTTTAAAATACAAAGCAATGTATGGCGTTCTTTCTGAAATTGAAGCTTAATTATCTCTCAAAAATGCATGGTTATCCCCAATTTTCTTTTTGGATACCAAGAGTACTTACTAAGAATCTACTCTCTCCGGACAGTTTTAAACCGTGCAAAAGTATCACTGTATTGGTAAGCATCACCGATGGGAAACCCAAGTATCTCGAGATGCGCAGAACGTATGCGCAATAACTTTTGTAGGCACCGTCCTTGTCCTTAACTCATAACATCATTATCGTCACCGTCATCGTCGTCATCTTTATCGGAAATGCCCGTGCCATTGGAAACTGAAGACTGGGAAGGAGCCGTTCGCGCTAGCAATGCTGGGACTGTGCACGTTTTGTTCTCTTTCTCCGCCATCTTTGAGTCGCAAGAGTGAAAGATTTGTGTTGGACGTGGTAAAACATGTTTCTCGTGATGGAATCGTAAATAAAGCCAGTGGACACTTAATTAAACTAATACTTGGCCGCTTTTGCGAATTTCTTCTTAGGTCATAATAAACAATGCAAAACGAAGCAGGAGAATATGTGGATTTGTACGTTCCGCGAAAATGGTCAGTTGTCGCCAAACGTGGAAATCATTATTTTTCACTTTCTGTTCTTATTTCCTTTTCGCGCTAAATTCGTTTTTGTGATTCTCATTTCGCTGTTCTTTCAGCTGCAATTTTTGGGGCTGATATACAGAATTCCATATATTTAATGTGTCTTTGTGCGTCTGTTATTGTATTCAGTTCTGTCACTAACCGTGTGATAACAGCAAAGGATCACGCTTCAGTCCAGATTAACGTCGGAGAGGTAAAAAACGAAACAGATTTATCATTGAGTATTTGAGAACTGCTACGAAAGGTTGCATGTCTCAAATGATTGGTGCTCATATTACTTTTAAATGAACTGTGGTTGTGGTAAAATGTGGTTACATTTAGAATCATTATGGAAAACTCGTATTTAAGGGGTGGAAAAAGGGTTTCAAGAATGCCAGTGAAAGGGCCCAGGTACCCAGTAGACTGTTGAACACATAAGAAGGAAGAACAAGATTTACCGGTATTGCATGTCAAAAATTGATGTTATTCATATTGTCTCATAAGTACTGAAACTTTAACCTTGCCAACAAACATAATTTTTCTCATTCTGGATACAAATTATTTTGGGCTTGAATGAAGTCCATAAATATCAATAACATACTCCTTGCTAGTTCAGGCATCATGTGGTTGAACACCTGGGCCACGTCATTGCAAGCAAGTTAATACTAAACAGGTTTAGTTATCTTGACCATGATGGATATTCTTTGCTTCTAAAGGTGTCACTTCCAGTGCCTGTTACAGAGGTGTACCATAGTAAATTAGCCAGAAAAGCAGTGCTGTCTATCATTTCACAGATGGTTATAATCCAAAGAAGAAGTAGCTAAATGTCATTATGCTTGTTACAACCAACCCAAACTGTGAATTTAAAATTTTGCCACTTGTATTTTAGATTGATGAAACAGGCAGATTCACTGGCAACTTCAAGACCTACGCTTTGTGTGGATTTCTCAGGCACTTGGTCTGTGTATGCTCTTGTTACTGCACATGTCAAAGCATGAGTACATTATTTAACTAATCTTACATTTTTAAAGTACAGAATGGAGAGATAGACAAGGCTCCTGTTCGACCCTAATAATACATCTCGCTGAGAATACTAGGTAGAAACCCTGATCCTGTACACCCCAAATAATCATATTTTTAACTGAGTATAGGCTTGAAAGAAAATTCACCCTGAGCGAACAGCCTGTATCCCTTGTGGACCCTTCCTTATCATCCGCTAAGTTGACTATAGTCTTGTATCATTAACTTGATCCTACGTTGGATTTCAAGTGGACCTACATTGTATAGGCTCCCTTACCTTGTCACCCTTGAAAAAAAAATTCCTGGGAGGCTCATACCCTAATCACGTAAATCATACCTTTGACTGTTGTTTTGCTAGCATGGTTGTCCTGGTGGTGTAGTGGTTATCACACCTGACTAGTAATGGGCGGACGTGGGTTCAAATCCCACTAAGGGCAAATTTTCTTCCAAACGTATACTCGGTTATACATTAAAATTAATCAAGTCGGACCAGGAAGTCCTCAATCCTCGCAGTTATACATTAAATCGCTCCTAGCAGTTCTACATTAACAATCCTTTCAGTTATATATTTCATCGAGTTGGACCAGTATGAAGTGCAGGCTATAGATGAAACAGAAAAATGATCCCCGCACTTATCTGGGCAATTAAAGGAATAATCATTGTCATGTGTCATTTCCCCCTTTCGTATAATCTGTATTGATATTATGAAAACCTAGTTAGTTAACATAACCCATAACTTTTTAAAACCTTATGGTGATAGTAATATTAAATCCATTGACATCTGGGAGTGAGACTTGACAGATTTTACTGTGTCTAACACCAGATGATTTTACTCGTCAACTGGGGGTGTCCAAGGGCGTTTGAGGTGTCAATGGGTTAAGTAATCAAAAACTTTGTCCCCTCCATCAACCAAATTAATATGGGATTAGTATTGGTGCTTAACCCATTGACTCCCAGGGATTCCCTATTGACGAGTAAAATTGTCTGGCGTTAGACAGAGTAAAATACTAAGTCTGGCCGGTTGCGGCCGGTTTGGATGTCAATGGCTTAATGGTTCTTCCTTATCTCTACAATGCAAATCGCAGAATAGAATGAAATACATGCAGAGAGACCCTCAACTCTATAACACAGCCCACATTTCCGGAAAACCTTCCAGATTGTTTCTTTGTACATCAATCTTTTGTTGTTTTTCAATTGAGAGGGAAGACCAACAAAGTTCAACTTTCCAAAGATTTGCAAAGATATGATATTTGTCAATGTAATTGTGTAGTTGAGCACTGGCCAGATTTTTATTTTTTGTGCAATGTGTGGTTCCAGAAAATATCCATACCCCCCACGGAGGGTTTTTTCCAGTTTGACCCCCCACCCCACTGGATTTTCTGTTCCAGAGGGCTTCGCGTTACTCCCCCCACCCCCTGGAATTTCCATGATTTTGCCACTTGGTCCCCCATACCCCTTGGAAATTCCAGATCCAAAAAAAGAGACTTCCTTTATTTTGATTGACTTAGAGCTGTAATAAAAATTTTATTCTCCTAAAGACGACCGTGGAAATTCTAGACGTATTTACAGACGCTTTGAAATGTTCAAACTAACAACTGAGCTTATTTAACACTTTAATGTCCTGGCAACTGACCTTTTCTCTGTTCAATTGAAAGAAGTTTTCATTCAAAAATCCAAAAAAAGTACTGAAAGTTGACGCTATTTTAAGTGTATATCGTATGCATTTTGTAACCTAGTCAAAGTTTGAATTTATGCGTAGTCAAAACAACATATCAAATTACATAATACAATACATTCCACACACAAGAAACTATTTGTTACATGTACATAGTTATTTTTGCTGTCACAGCGAAACTTGGGAAAATACACCAATGCTTATAGTAATCTCCATGATATTTTTTTATGTTGCAGGACTGGTGTAATTTTTATCTACAGTAGTATAATTTGTGAACCGTACTGTCTATATTATTTTGCGTGTGTGTAGCCGTGAACTGACTTCGCTTATCAGCGGGAATCTTAAGCGGTCACGCAACATGTTTTTTTTAACACTTGTTTATCAAATGTCGGTTCAATTTGTCTTTCACCAGGAACACTTCAATAAAGTGATACGCTATGTCTCTGTAGTTTAAAAATGACAGTACATTTTTTTATGCCTTAGGATTTTTCAACTGGTCACACATTTCGTGTGTGAAACACACTTTTCAAGTTCAATCCGGTAACTAAACAACCAAATGAAATTTTTGCAGTCTCTCATTGCCGTTGACGGCTACAAATACGTCAGGACAAAATTATGGTACTGAAATTATCAACTTTGCCAACATTTACAAACTCGTAACTACACAAATAACGATGAAACTATTTGACAATCTAGTTATGGAAGGTTTGAAATTCGCGGGAAATTGTACTTAACAGGAATAATATGAGTACAAACAAATGATCTCAATCAACTGACTGTATGAATAATGCCGTCTGAAAAAACACCAAATGTGTTCAAGCTAAAAACAGCGCAATCTTTAATAGTCGGCCATTGTGTTTGACTTCACGTTGAACGGGCTGCTCAGGAGTGTCTATCAGTGCTACCTGTGTTGTCTGGCGGCAGAATAATCATGGAAAGTATATGACAAGGAATCTTACTTTTATTTCAACGGATAGAATTTTCCATTTTTCTTGGTTACCTTGAATCAATTGGAAAAGTACGTAAGTGTTTATTCGATCTGGGGAAAAAAGCTCTTTATGTACCCCCGTACCCTTTGGAAATTTGCCTCTTTCAGACCCCCCCCCCCCCTCCCCCTACCACTCAGAATTTCCGTGAGCCTCCGTCGGGGGGGGGAAGGATATTTTCTGGAACCACACAATTCGTACAGTGTCACGCTCTTGGTTAACTGGTATATTTCTTTATGAAAAATTCTTGGCCGTCAGAGCTAAAATCAATGGTAGAATTTTTGAGATATACGACATGTAAATAACATGTGAATTAAATTTGTGGTAAAAAGTACAAAACAGGTTAATGATAATGGCAGTCTGTTCCTTTGCTTTGCGTAGGGTGAGGCTGATGATTCTTTGACCCGATTGTGTCTCAAAGATGGTATGGTAAACAAGTAAGTGTTTCCATTGCTTGTTGAGGGGTAGGGATGAAATGAAGACATGTTCTGAGAATTTCTAATGTTGTCTGTGGTCAACTCATCAATGAAAATGATGCCATTTTTGCAGTGGGACTTCTTGCCTTAAGCTCCATTTATTGATACTTTTTATGAAGGATAGGCTAGGCTTTTAAAATGTAACCATTCTTTCCTTTCTGTTTACAGGAATTATCATTCTTGAAGGAAAGGCAAAGTTTGAACTATCCAGAAATTCATGGACTGTCAATAAAGCATCCTTAATGTCAATAACTATCATTTTGTGTTGTTTCTTTTGCTATTTACTTAAAAGAACAGTTGGAGGTGTGGTGATATAGAGGTTATTGCTTGGGACTTTTGGAGCTTCAGGCTCAGCTTTTCTGTTGGGTTTTCATGGAGGAAAAACTTGTTCTTAAGGGAAGCTCAAAAGGGTTTTCTGCTGAGCATGTGCGTGTAAGCCACACATGCAATACTTGGGCTGCTCACGTCAGCTCAGGAATCAAAATAAATGACTGGAAATAAAAATGTAGCCCAAAATCGTGAAACCCAGAAATAAGTTTTGTTGGAAATGTTGAGCAATACCTATAAAACTTACAAGAGGTTACATTTATGCAAACATTGGCCGTGTAGCACCTCTATTTCAACAGAATTAACTATGAGAGGGTGATGTGAAGTGCTATTTTCTATCCATGTAAACCATGTGAGCGTTAGCCCTACTAATTGAAATGGGGCCTACTCAAGGACAGATAAAAACTCTGACCAGGGTGGGAATTGAACCCATGACCTTGGGGTTAGAACACTGCTGCTCTAGCGACTGAGCTACAAGATCAGACGGGAGCAGGTTGTGGGAATTGAAGATGTCAAATTCTCGGCAATGAATATGTGTAACTGTAAGTACAAGGGGTTACGTTTATGCAAACGTTGGCCGTGTAGCACCTATATTTCAACATAGTTAACTATGAGAGGGTGATGTGAAGTGCTATTTTCTACCCATGTAAACCATGTGAGCATTAGCCCTACTAATAGAAATAGGCCTACTCAAGGACAGATAAAAAGTCAGACCAGGCTGGGAATTGTCCTTGAGTGGGCCCATTTCCAAAACAGAAGAGATGCGCTCAAAGGTGCGGCAGAATAAATTTGGAGAGAATGGCTATTGCAGAAATTATTTTATTAAAATGAGTTTCTGCCATACATAATTTTCCTGTAATTCCAAAGGCACAAAATTACAGAGAATGTATGGGGACAAAACAAGCAATATTTAGGAATTCCAAAAAATAG
Source organism: Montipora capricornis (assembly GCF_036669925.1). Taxonomy (NCBI): domain Eukaryota; kingdom Metazoa; phylum Cnidaria; class Anthozoa; order Scleractinia; family Acroporidae; genus Montipora; species Montipora capricornis. The sequence goes on from NC_090886.1 coordinate 55,705,186, forward strand.
ATCCCAAGTCCAATTCATCTAAGTTGTGAACTTGAACTTATTTGTTTGGTTTATGAAGGCAAAAGTCTATGAAGTAGAGTCATGTACAGTATATTTTGCTTTGAATTTCCATACAAAACTAGTTTCCCGCTATGTTGCCCTGATTACCCATGATGCAATCAAGAGCGTGAAAACTCGTCTATGGAAATCGGGAACTTCCCTTATTGCGAGAATCGTTCCGTTTTCAGGATCGAGTAAAATAAGCGGTATGGAATGCTGGGTGTTAAATGGTAAGCGCCATTCTCATCCGGTTGGTCAATAAATTCGGAAAATCGCTTACCTTCACGCAACGATCATTCCCACCGGATTATTTGGGGTATTAAAATGGTAAGCATAAGCACCCACAGAGACCCTTAAAACATTGCCGGACAACCGACAACATTTCGCTCGGTGCTAGATTTCCGGTGGTAGTTCTCTCTCTAGCGTTCGCAGGCTATGTCGGTACTGCCTCAGCATAAACCTCCGCTATCCCATTTCAGGGACGGCGGGTCTAAAACACAGGTCACATTCCACAGGTCACTTGTTGCAGGTTATTGTTTTATGTTTTGGAAAGTAACCAAAACCCTCAATTTGGCTAACACTAGGCCTAAGGTTGGTTTTTAGGCCAAGGGTTAGCCAAATTGAGGGTTTTGGGTTACTTTCAAGAAAGTAAAACAATGACCTGCCACGAGTGACCTGTGGAATGTGACCTGTGTTTTAGACCCGCCGTTTCAGGGAGGTTAAAACTTCCTTTTACTTTCAGAAATGCAAATATACGATAGTGTCCGGCGTGGAAGATGTTAACAAAACAAAACATCTGCGGTGTTATTTGCCGGAATGCGATCATATGGCGATGCCATTTTTTTTTCTTGTATTTTGAAGGATTCATGCGCCTTTACAGAGATCTGTCAATTCACTGAACTTAAGCAATATGTTAGGCCATATCAAAAGCTTCCCTTCACTTGCAAAAACTTGTCAAATTAATGATAACACGCAAAGCTGTTTGAAGAGAATAGGGCTGTGTCATACGTGTCAGTCAATATTCCCTTGCCAACCTTAGCCCGCACTAAGGAACAATTACATATGTAAGGACATGTAAGACCAACTGTGTAAAACTAACTTGCTTGTGTGACTTGTAATATTAAATGCAAAAAAAAAGAAAGAACAAAACGTACATGGTCCGTGAGAGGCTCGAACTCTCGACCTCGGCGTACCTATTAGCACATTTATCAGCACCGCGCTCTGCCGACTGAGCTAACGGACCACTTCCTGAGAGATGGCGGGTTTTTATAGTTCACATAAGTTTGAAACTACGCGAACTCAAAAAAAATTTGAAGAATTAATTGCATTATTTCTTAAGTTCATAAAATTCAATGGTTCTTCAAATAAAGTGCCAGTAACGAGCCCAAATTTCATCTCAAGTTCAACAAATTCAACAAATTTATTTCATCTCAAGTTCAACAAAGGGCTCAGTCACTAGTAAAGTAACATCTGAACACGTCATCATCATCATTATTATTATTATTATTATTATTATTATTACAGTATTATTCGTATTGTTGACTTGAGATCTCTTCATTTGAAAAGCATCTCATATTCGGAGGGTGAAGAGGAATAATGGAACAAGAATAACGGAAATTTTTAATATTTTGTGGTCGGAATAACGACTTCCTTTGAAATAATCGAATTGCCGCGATTTGTCGATTTTGGAATAATAAGTTCTTTTTTTTTTGGAATAATGGAATAACGAAATTTTTCGAGTGGGAGGCCCTGTAATACCACAGGCAGCCCAGACTCACAGGATAAAAAAAATATAAGGATTTGTATGGGAATCTCGAAAACAAACTGAAAAAGGTATTTACACGCCAAAGTTCTCAATAAACAAGCCGTACTTTATTGTCGTGGTGACTTTCTCGCTTTTTGTGTGGTTATTTGCTTGATTGAACGCAGGGGTCACTCGTACCTAAATACATGTAAAGGAAAGGCTAGTGGCAACTAATTTCTAGTTTACCTCACATCTCGCCGATAAAATCACACTTCCCCGGCATCAGTCACGCTCAAACTCCGGCGATGGCAACACGGATAAATTTACTTCTCCTTGACTAAGTTCCAAGGTCTAGCGAGCATCCATTGCTTGGAAAGAGCGAATAATATTCAAATTTTCAATTTTGAGACGGCTGGTCAACCGTTCACTCAAGGTACTGGCAAACGAGGACACATTGTTGCCGACACAAATGTTTCCCCGTTTGCCGGCGCGCGCAACATTTGTTGCGGACACAAAAAATGTTTCTGATTTTGTTCAGAAACACTTTGTGTCCGCAACAAATGTTTCCCAGTTTGCGCAGCATGGAAACACAACATTCATTTTGTGTCCCGCGCGTTTTCGCGTTTGCGCGCCCAAGAAACATCATGAGCAACAAGGTGTCCCACCTTATCGAGCGCGACAAAATGTGCCCGCGCGAGCCACGATTAGTTTTGGTTTCATTTCTGATTGGTTGAAAAAGCGGCGCGAGAACTTTGAACCAATCACTGAGTAAAATCATGCAAAACCAAAGTAATTCGCCAATTACTTTCGACACTCAATTGAAAACCGCTCTATTCACGAAGCATGGTCTTAACTTCCAAGGAGTTGTGTAATGAATTCGGCTAAAAGACCTAAAATTCATTAACCTATCAAATGGTCCCAATCAAAATTTAAAACTAAAATTCCACTGAGACTGAAAACGGTCATAAAAATCTTTAGCATTAAAAAATGTATAAATTGAGCTGCTGCCTGACCTGCAAAGGCATTTTGTTCCATGCAACAGAACTCCTGTAATGTAGGCTCCCTTTTGCAGAGTCAGTGTTTTTTCTTCTAATTAATTTAGTCACTCACAATACACGTACTCAATACACAATACTCACGTTGTTGTTTTGCAGACGACGTCAAAGAAAGAGACAAAAATGAAAAATGCACGTGCAGAGCGTGCAAAGCTACTGTTTTTGCCCACTAAATATGCAAATTTGTGACGTTCTCGTTGCCGTCGCCGTTGTCGTTGCTAAAGCTCCCTGTTGTTGTTTTGCTGACGACGGCAACGAAATGGACAAAAGTGAAAAACGCACGTGCAGGGCGTGCGAAGCTATTGTTTTTAACCACTAAATATGCAAATTCGTGACGTTCTCGTTGCCGTCGCCGTTGTCGTTGCTTAAGCTCCCTAATATATAGTGGGCACCGTCCTTAATCAGTACTTACAGTTGTAATAGGTAAAGGTAGGGCAGAAAAACTCTCGATTTGCTTGATCAGGGGCCGCATGGAATCGGTGGCTAATGATGACGTTTTCTCTTGTTCGCACCCTCAAGTAAGAGATAGTTAGGATGACGTAAATAGAAAATTCCCAAAGGGACTTTGTAAACAAACAGGGGTAGCAGTTGATCAAAAATCCCTATTTAGGGGTGCACTGAGTATTATGAAAGGAAGCGAGTGGTTTGGTACTTTGTGCCAGTCGCTTCACTTCATGTGTGTTTGCGGGTTTTAGTTTCGTGTTTATTATATATGCAAAACACGAGTTTAATAGTCTGAAAGCCCGAAACTCCCTTGCTGCGTATTACTTCAGCCGCGAACACACGCATTCCATTCTTAAACTGTTGAGCAAGGAGAAAGGATGGCAGAGTCGGTTAGTGCGCGGCCTTGGTGCAAAGGGTCCTGAGTTCGATTCCTGGATCTCGCACCCTTGTTTCGACTTCTTTCCTTTCCGTGTAGCTAAGTAGCTTTAAATACCCGTAAAACGGAGCACTGATGGAGAGGGGGGAGTAAAATGAGCGCACCATCGACCTCCGGTTTGTCAGTTGAATTACTGTTACGAGTTATCGACATTAAATATGGTTACTTGGAGTCTATGATCCAGCTCTTTCAAGATTTTATATTTAGTAACGGCGGACAATTAAACAGGAAAATTCCAGTTAAAATACACAGGTGTCTTTTTGAAATCAAGGCTTAAAACTTCGATCAGTTACTGTTTTTGTTGAAATCCAAAGAAAAATTAAAATTGTTTTTTGGTCATAGTAGCACTTAAACAGCGAGGGCAGCTGTAATGTCAACTATTACAAGTTTTTGTGAAAACCAAGAAATAGATGACGCCAAAATGTGGAAAGAACAAAAAAGTGGCGCGCGATGACGTCAGCTGTGCGTCTGTCCTCTTATAGTTCATATAGGTGAGAACCAATAAGATGCGTGCATTATTGAGCTTATTATTTTAACTACATTACATAAAATAATTAACATATATACGACTTACATCACATTACATTAACTCCAGATTACTAACATATCTTTACTACCAACAAGGAGTGAACATAATTAAAACAGCACCGCCGATTCAAGACAGGGTCCTAAATAACTAATGTCCATGAAACAAAAGAACAAAATCAGTAGAAAAATACCTAATCAGAAACTCCTAATAGCGCCATTTAAGCCCGGCCGTATAACAGTCTATACTCGATTTGTGATCATAATAATTTGACAGATTATGAACCTGTTCTTATTATGTTTTATTGTTGCCCACCTCAAACAGCTATATTAATTGTGGGCAACAACTATTGTAAAACCTGTTTTATTATAATAAGATGTTGTTGTTGTTAGATCAAGTTATTTGCATTTGCGATCTCTTCAGTTGAGAATTTCAAGTTTCTGTTGGGTAAGTAGGGGGAAGCTCTAAAAGTTTAATTCGGCCTCTCTCGTCTTTTGCAATCAATGTACACTTGACACATTAGCGACTTCGGACGCAATCGCGACGAAGAGAGATTGCTATGGACTTTGTACGTGACAGATGGCTACAGTTGTATTTTGATTTTAGTCTCAGTTTGCAATTCTATTTTTTCCAGCCAAGTATCAAACGATTTCCTTTTACTTGTATCGCAAGAATAGCAACACTTTGTAGCAAAACCTACAATCTTTCAGGATGGAGCTGTACGAAAGCAAATAATAAGGGTATACTGTCTCCAAGTGCGGCCCACGGCTTTACCGTTTGTCTTTACTAAATTCTTTTCACGCACATTGCCTGAACCAGGTTGACAATCAGAGATACACTGGAAATAGTTTGATGCTACTGTGGTTTGGAGAATTATGAATATTGCTTAAAAAGTTACAAGTGTATGATTCTGATCATACCCATCCATATATCTGTGATTGGTGTTGACAAGCCAAAAACACCCATCTAAAGTTATCAAGGCTATCCTCCATAATTGCTAAAATTGCGTCCATAACTGCGAGGAAGATAGCTTTACTTGAGAATTCCTTACTCTTTATTAGCCTGCTTGCCAGGCGTTCGAAGGGGACGGGAAAAGGAGAAGCGGTCAGAGAACGACGTTTTCCCGCCGGTTCTCCCTTTCCCGAACGCCTGCCAGCAGGCTTTTCATCTCCGTAATAAAACTAAATATCTGTGAAATCGATTTGCATCACCCTCGGTTCACTTGAGATGATTTTACAGGGACGACTTTTACTTGTAAAGGAACATTACCTTCTGTCTGCACAAAACAAAATATCTACAGTTGCGTAGCTGCCGATGCAATCAGGTTCACGGATTATTTCGGGACGGAACTCAGCCCAGATTGATTTTTCAGAGTATGGACTTTTCCTGACAATAGGATACGACATTTTTCTCACGCAGTAAGCTATCGCTTTCAAAAGACTTTTGTAGGAAAGATAATTGGTTTATAATTGTGTTTAATTTACTTTCTGGACGATAAGCACGTGCTGTGATGTTAGTACAAACTTGTCCAGGGGTATGAAGGCTCTACAAGTGTTTCTGACCGAATTCCCATGTAATAATTAGTAAATGTAGACTACTGCCTTGTCGTGGTGGGGGAGCTTGCGTGCCTCAGTGACCTTGAGACCTTTAGCGTCGGGGGTATCCCCCAGTAGGTCCAACCTTGGCGGGCAGGTCAAAGGGTAGAGGCCAGACTAAATGGTAGTCACTGGTCCTCCAGGTTGGGGGTTGGGCGTGCGGCTAAACCCCGCTCCCCGTAAAAATTATCTGATTACGGAAACCGAAACGATGATTGACGAGCTCATCCGGGGGTGTCGTCGGGCGACGTGTGAGGTGCCCGAGGATAGCTTTGTAAGCTGGAATTCTAGTATCACGCGTATGACAGATGTGGGGCAAAGCCTAAAGGATCCCCGCAACCTGATTAAGTCGCCTGGGGCTTCCCTCCTGACACCCAAAGCTACCCTGGGACTTGGGTGTTGGAACGTGCGAACACTTCATCAGATAGGAAAGACTGCTAATGTCACCAGGGAATTCAGAAAGTACAATCTGGACATTCTTGGTCTGAGCGAAGTACGATGGACTGGCTTTGGAGAACTGAAAACAGCAACAGGTGAGAGCATCTTGTAATCAGGAGCAGAAGAGGAGCATCATAGAGGAGTAGGACTCATTCTGAAGAGGGAAGTAAGAAGAACACTGTTGAAGTGGAACCCTGTCAATGAGAGAGTCATGAGTGCACGCTTTAACTCACCCCTTGCAAAACTCACCATCATCTAGGTGTACGCGCCCACCAATGACGCAGAGGACGAATCCAAGGAAAAAATTTATGAGCAGCGGCAGCGAGAGGTAGAAGCAACACCCAGGCATGATGTACAAATTGTAATGGGGAACCTGAATGCCAAAATCGGAGAGGACAATGAATGATGGGAGAAGGTGATGGGGCAACATGGACTTGGAAAAATGAACGAGAACGGAGAGAGGTTGGCGACGTTCTGTGGCAACAACGATTTGGTGATCGGTGGATCTCTATTCAAGCATAGAGACATTCATAAGATCACGTGGACCTCCCCGAATGCAAGGAATCAGAATCAAATCGACCATATCATCATCAAGGGTAGATACAGAGGTTCACTGATGGACACTCGAGCAATGAGAGGGGCAGACGCCAACTCGGACCATCACATGGTTATGGGAAAGGTTAGGCTGAAGCTATGTAGTACAAAGAGGAAGAGTAAGGAGAAGATCATCTTCGACACCACAAAGCTTCGAGATCCCTGTGTCAAAGAAGCATTTCGGCTGGAAGTGTGTAACCGATTCCAGGCGTTGGCGACAGATGACGTAGAAGACATTGAAGAGAGGTGGGGACAATTCAAGAAGGTCTACAATGAGAGTGCCAAAAAGGTTTGGGAGAGAAGAGAAGAGTGAAGAATGACTGGATCAGTGGAGAGACCTACCTACAGGGAGATTGAAGAGCGACGAAGGTTAAAGGAGAAGATAGAACGTACACGATCTGCCCGCCTGAAGAAGAGAGGCACTGCTGCATTTGCAGTGAAGGACAAGGAGGTGAAAACCAGTGCCCGGGCAGACAAGCGGAGAAGGCTGAACAATTTTGCAGAAGAAGCTGAAACAGCGGCCAGAAACAACTGTAGCGGTGACCTGTACCAGCTCATTAGAAAGATAGCTGGACAAAGAAGGAACATGACTACCATCAAAGATAAAGAAGGCAAGTGGCTTATAAATGAAGACGACTGAAGCTTATGCGTCAGCTTTAGAGGCGCTGAATTTACCAAGTCTTCTTCTGCGTCGTGAGTCCTTGTGCTCTAAAAGTTTTTTCAAGTTAAGTAGTCTTGCTAATCCACGTTTCATACCCCTGCTCCCTCCCCGGCGCCGTGATGCTAATGACTCTGCTACTTCTCTGCGCAACTCTTCTAATTTTACACTCCTGGCAGTGCGTACTGAGCGTTTCAAACGTAGCTTTATCCCAACTATGCTTTTTAACCAATAAATAGTGTACATTACGTGGATTTTAATTTATTAGGATACCTTTGTAAATATTTATTTTGAGCCTTGCTTGTAAGTCAGTTGGTTTTCAATACTTGTATTGCTAGAACTGATAATATTGAATAAACCGATTATTATTATTAAGTCTTAGAAAGGTGGAGGGAGCACTTTGAGGGAGTTTTGAATGTACCACGACCCGACATACCACTGCCAGAAATAGATAAAGCACCTAAAGTCATCACAAGCATCGAGACTGGTGACATCTCAATTGCCGAGATCAAGAGAGCTATCCAGTGCCGAAGAAAGGAGACCTCACTGAGTGTGATAACTATCAAGGTATATCCCTGCTCTCCGTATCGAGCAAAATCTTATGCAGGGTGCTCATTGACAGAGTGAAGAGCGGTGTGGACGAGATGATAAGGCAGGAACAGGCAGGGTTTCGATCTGGAAGGGGAGCTTCTAAGCAAATGTTTGCTCTACGGAGCATCCTGGAACAGTGCGAGGAATGGCAAGCACCAGTGTACATTAACTTCGTTGACTTTTCAAAGGCATTTGACTGTATCATCAGAGAGCGACTTTGGGACATTATGGCCGGGCAGTATGGCATCCCTGACATCTTTGTCAGGACTTTAAAGGCACTATACCATCAGAGCTCAAGCTGTGTTACAGAAGGCGGAAGGTATCCTAGCTGGTTTGAAGTGAAGAGCGGTGTGGGGCAGGGGTGCGTGATGTCTGGCTTCATCTTTGTCTTGATCATGGACTGGGTCATGCGGCACACAAACCTTGAACAGGAAACGCGGCCTGAGATGGAAGCATACATCAGTTCTAGAAGACCTGGATTATGCTGATGATGTTGCTCTGATCTCAAGCAGATTTGCTGTTCTCCAGGAGATGACTGATAGACTAGTAACCACCAACAAAGACGCTTAGGATGAACCTCAGATGAACAGACTACATAAGGATAGAAGGAGAGGAGGTGGAAGATGTAGAATCCTTCGTGTACCTAGGTTCAGTACTTGACAAATTTGGTGGCACAGAAGCGGACATCAAGAGGCGACTAACACTATCTAGAATTGCCTTCACCAGACTTCAGAACATCTGGAGGTCAGGCAGATTCAGCCAGAAGACCAAGCTGCGCATCCTGAACTCAAATGTGCTGTCCGTGCTACTGTATGGAGCCGAAATGTGGAGAGTGACAACAACTGATCTCAACAAACTGGATGTGTTTCACCGCACATGCCTGAGGAGAGTGCTGAAGAGATTCTGGCCTAACCATCTTAGCAACGAATAGCTTTACGAAGCAACAGGGAGTACGCCGGTATCAGCCCTTATACGAGTAAGAAGATGGCGATGGATAGGACACATATTGAAGACTAGTCCTAGTAACATCTCGAGGACTGTGGAGAAAGAAAGAAACCAGCTGGGATAGCATTCGTGAAGGGCTGCGGTCGCATCGGCGGCAGACCGGGATGGATGGCGCAATCTTCTGGCCGGCCTTAACAGTCCTCATGGGCCCGATGACGATAAGTAAGTAAATAAGAAAAAAATGGAGCGTAGGTTTTTGTCGAGGGTCGAGGGTAAACTGTTGAGGGTCGAGGGTAAAATGTCGAGGGAAGTTTTTTATAGTTTTTTTAGATAATTTTTTTTTAAGTTTTGGTCACAAGATTTCCCGCCTTTCTGTGTCTGTCTCCTTTCTTTCTGATTCAGACGTCCTTCTCAGGAGTGTGCGACTCGAGGGGACGTTCCCTGGAGGATTAAATTTTACTTAGAGCCCTAACATTTCTAATGTTTTCTCCAAGCTCAGGATACAACGTTTTAAAGACATGTTTCGGCATGACTCATGTCATCATCAGTTTAATGTGTTGTTTCCTTTTCCACTGTTTTAAATACTTTTACAATTTGAGTACGTTAGCAATTTGAAATTTAAAATAAAATAACAGTTACAATTCTGCGCGTTCAAGTGCACGAGTGTTAATTACATAATCGAGTCACCGTCGAAGCAAAAATCATTGTTGTATTGTAATTGCGAATTTAGTTCTGGCTTTAAGCGGCTGATGTAGATCGCTTCTTTGAGCTTAAGACAATGTCTAGTTTTGGCTGAATCTTCAATCTTGAAACAATCAACCGAACATTTGCGGTTACAACTGGGTGAACCGTTCAGGTGTTTGAATACATGAGAATTTTTGTCAGTCGAGAGATGCTCTTTTACCCTGGTTGCAAAGTGGCGTGACGTCTCGCCAATGTAACGGGAGTCACATTCCGCACAAGTAAATTGATGCACAACCATAGATTTTAATGCATCTGGAATAGGATCTTTGAAACTGAAAAAAATTCTTGATTTTGAAAGAAGAAAAAACAATTCTGATGCCTATATCTTTGCACTAAACGTCCAACAAGTGTTTTAGTTTTTTGCTTGTGACAGGAAAGGAAAACACCCACAAATGACAGTTTGAAGTATCGAATACCTGTAGTGTTTTCCCCAGTAGTAGAAGTGTTGTTTTGAATTGGCCTGGCAACACAGCAATCGAAGAGGTGATTTACGTTATCAGGGCGTGGCCGGGCCTTCCGGCAAATTTTCTCTTAATGATACACGACCGTAGTCAACTTAGCGGATGACAAGGCCGGAAGGATCCACAAGAGATACAGGCTTAAGAGATTTGTGAACGAAGAGTACATGGAAGAAACCTTGACCCTGTACACCCCATATAATCATATTTTTAACTGAGTATAGGTTTGAAAGAAAATTCACCCTGAGCGGAATTTGAACCCACGTCCCACCGTACTAGTCGGGTGTGATAACCACTACACCACCAAGGACATATACATATTTCTATATTTGCCGAGGGTTGAGGGTACTTTTTTCATTTTTACAGTTTATATAGATGTCGAGGGTCGTTTTTTCTTTTTTTAGTTTATATTTTAAAAAAAGATGAGACAAGCGGTAATAACGGCGTGAGCCGCTGACTTGTTGCAACTCCGAACTCTTGTTACATTGCCATAATGATTATAAATCTTGACTATAGTAAACGGGAACAAAATTATTGAAGGTTGTGGAAATCAGACTGAATGCCTACGGCAATAGAGGACTGTCATGACCGGTTGTCTTTGCTAAGTTTTTCTACACCAAAAATCACGAAGGTTGAAAAATTACGCAAAATCGAAGGTTTTCATTGACAGTTGAAAGGCTTCAAGATTGTTTACGAAAAGATTCAAGTTTGGTGAAAACGATTTTGAGGTGCGACTTGGCCGACTTGCGGTTTCTCAGTTTGTACAAAAAATCACATTTCACAATCTTTATCTTCCGTTTTCTTACCAGACTTTGTGTCAAATGTCATCCTATTAAAAAATTAGGGGGAAATGCCTTTGATAAGTTTGAAGCTAAAATTTAGGGCGAGTAACCAAGTTTTTTTTTTTCAAAAAAAGCAATCGGTTGAGCCCGAAAACGTGATTTGGGCTGATGACAAAAATCCTATTCCACATTATTTTGGTAATTAACGTAATGAAATCGCACTCAACCGCTTCAGGCGTCAGGCCAGCCGGGGGAACGCCCCTAGCGGCCGGGAGCGATAAAAGGCGGTTGTTTTCGCTGGCTATTGTCAGGCCTCCTTTTCTTTAGGTAGGGTAGAAAACAACGCCTGATAGCAGGTTATAAAATATGGTGAATATGGTTAAGAAATTCATAAACAACGTAGATTTGTATTAGTAATGTAATATATTAGCCAAACCAGCCTTCGTCAGGTACAATGAGAGTTTACATTGGACATATACATATGGTAAATGGATGTTGAAGTGATACTGGAAAAAAGTGATAAAATATGGTACTTGCAACTAACATCTTTTCCAGTATTACGTCAACATCCATCTGCTATATATATGTGCATAGAAGCAATCCAATGTAAATTTGATAAACTCTCATTGTACCTGAAGAAGGATGGTTTAGCTAGCCGAAATACAGTACATTATTAAATCAAATCTGCGTTGTATCGGTTCTCTCTCAAAAATATTTACTTTTTCAATTTGTAATTACGCCGATTAGATTAACCCAGTTGATCCACCCTACACCGACGAGAATATTGTCCTCGGTTGCTTGCTTGCGAGAAATCATAGTTTTTTTTTAAACATCGAAATACGGTACAGTTTTTCCTTTAAATATTCTGTGTTTTAACACGCTAATCACGTAGAATTTACAAGAATTTTTAAATTCTTCTAAATTCTACGTGATTAGCTTTGCGAAATTTTGTTCCGTTCCGACTTCAGTGGTTGACGTGTAAAGTGTTATTCCACCCACTTTTCCTTTCGCAGCGTTGGGTCAGGGATACTAGGGACTTTAAGATCTGCGACGCGACGGTAACGAAAACGTCATTTAAAATTGCAAGTTCAGGTTTATTAATCTTTTTCGTCGTTATGTCGGCTTGTCTAACTTCTAAAAACTAGTGTAACTCCCCAGGAACTGAATTAGGAGGTGCGGTATTGAATCTACGACAGAAATTCAAATTCGCTGCCTTTTGTTCACGTTCTCCGTAAAAGTTGAGAATTGGTCATTTCACATCGTAGATTTGCCGAAAACGTGAAAAAAATGTACAAAAATGAAAAATGCACGTGCAGAGCGTGCAAAGCTATTGTTTTTGCTCATTAAATATGCAAAATTTGTGACGTTTTCGTTGCCGTCGCGTCCTAGATGGGATACCAAACGTGGGCCCAAAAGCCACCAATCAGCGCTCGATCTGGATATGCGTGACACACGTGTCGACCGCAGACCTGCAGTTCACTCACTTTCACTTCAATATAATATAAGCCGATTTATGCCTTCCCTTACATCACGTTTTGAAATATGCGTTAAAGACATTCTTTCCTTAAAAAAACATAATGCAAATAACATTGATTGATCTTTTTCGACATGTTTGATAAGTAATAAGTAGAAGAAAACTTCTCTGACTATTGTACTCCGGTATCATACAAAAACGTAACTTGTGGGATTTTTTCGGGTCTGACCTATTATCTAAAAAGGATTATAACTCAAAAGACCTGAGCACAGCCACCAGCAGGTTTTAATGATATTTCTTTATCAAGGATAATTAAATTAAGTCTGATGAATTATATTGACAATGAATTTGGTTTCTCTTCAAACCGGACTCTCTGCTATAAAACAAAAATGCCCGCAAAAATGCTTCAAAGAATATCAAACTGACTTATTTTGCGTAGGTGTGACCTTTTTACATTACGTAAATAAATAACCCAAGAATGACGAAGAGGTCAAGCGATCGGTCTTCGGCCCATCTATGATAGCAAACTGCGCAGAAATAATTGAGTGTTCGTGACCGACAAAGAGAAGCTAAACTCGGTGGGATGTGACCACATCCGCTGAGACTATCTTTTTTGTGTCTTAAAGAATTCCAAAACTCTAAACTTTTGACATTACTTCACGCAAACACGATTTCGTGCAATGAAATCATTACATGATTGATGATTTGTTTTTTTAATGAACTGCATAAACAACGCTCAAATTTGATCTCGTTATAAATACTTAAACCTCTTAACTATAAAAAGAGACTTCTTTGTTTACGATGACGAGAACCAATCAGAATACATCTGGAGCATTAAAAAAAGGGGAAACGCATTCAGACACGAATCAGTTGTACCAGAGCTAGATTATATCTCTGACAAGGACACAATTTAACGAAGTCGAAACTCAACATGAAACAAGAAGGGGAAATGACAGACCGTGAAGAGGTAAACAAAAGCAGAGGAAGAAACAGGCTAAAAGACTCAAGTGGTGTTGCTCATAGTCAAAATTCTTTAACCAAACAAGAAAAACTGGAGAGAAGAAACGCTTTTCGGGATCCAGGGGGAAAACGAAAGGAATACAAAATAAACTGTCGCAACGAGCAAAGCCGTAGATATGGCATGATCGTGGACGAGCTTAACATAGATATGGATGATGTTGTTTATGATATTCAACAAGGCAAGCTGTCATTAGATGCACTACCAAAACTTGGACTTTATCCTTTACACGAAGCAGTCGCTTGTGGTCTTACGGACTGCGCTGAAAATCTCATAGAACTTGGACTACAACTGACAAGCGAGACTCCTGACGGACTCACACCGCTTGAGATAGCTGTAATGGCGGGAAATTTTGACGCTGCGGCGCTGTTGATTCGATATGGTGCTCCAATTGATCGCATACGGGATGGAATTCCACAGTTTGAAAGATAAATATATATTTCTTCCTCTCTCCGGATTAATTTAAAGTGATGCACATAAGAGTTCGCCGAGCGAGAAGCTATATTGTCATATCCATTCTTAATTCACCTTTCAAGCGGTCGAAGAATCCTCACGAACGATCTCGGCCAATCAGGCCAGTTTTTATCATTGTGAACATAGTGAAAAAGTACCTTGTTAACCGTAAAGAGCGCAGGACTCCTCAGATTGCGTGCGATACGTTGTATATTCATTATGAATGAATAAAATAAATGTTCTTAAAAGGCTCAGAGATTTTTGGGGGCAGATGATATCTTTATTTATTTGATGGTTGAAAGAAGGTGAAGGAAAATCCACTTATATTGCGGTTAAATAATAGTGTATCACTGAGCTTATCAGTACTTTGTCGGCCACAGTTATTTGCAATGTTTTAGATGTCACGAATACGTGGTCTCTAAGTGCCTTCCCTAGAATGGCAGGTACTTCATATGAGTCAATCTTGTTACACGAGGACGTTTACTGAATTATTATAGCAAAGATACTTGTGCGTTCCAATAACGTTTTTTCGAAAGGTCTTTTCCCGTTCGGAAATTCTTATCCAGTAATTCATCTGTGTAATTGGCAAATCCAGGTAATCTATTTATTGGACTGACAAAGATTTTTTTCCAAGAGCGCTCAGAACGCTCAAAGGACTTTTTCTCAACGTAGAGTTGGTATTGACCGGTCAGTAGAAGAGTCAACACTTGACTGTCAAAAATATTTAAGTCTACTGATTTCTTTGATGCAACTGTAGTACTTGGGGGCGCAGTAGAAAGACTCGGGTTAAAGAACGAAGAACCAAAGTCCTTCCAGAGGATGGCATAAGAAGCCAAAGGGGTATAATTCATTAACCGAGGAAGGCATTAGTGGAAATCAGTTATGCAATATTAAATTGTTGATGTATAGTTTACAGTGGTTTTCCCATAATTTGGTTGCTTTCCTTGTGGGATTTGATAATTTTGACCCCATGCCAACTGGCCACGCAAACTGTGAGTTCAAGCCACTCAATATGATCTCCTTCGAATTGTGGAATAAAGGAGATTTGGAGTAATTTCCTAGTTTCCGGAATTTTAACAGAATTTATGTAATATCCAAGCTCCCAGAAGTTAACAGTTACACTGTTTCCTTTCATTTTACCAGTTATAAAGTTAAACTTGGCACTGTTAATAATAGGTGCGGCTACACACATCATGGTAAATGCAATTTCCCACGGTAAATTACCCCGCGGTGCCTCACACATCGTGCTAACCAGCGGTCCCACGTTACGTTATAACACGTCGCTTGCGTGACAGGCGTTAAAAGGGGAGGGAGAGGGAGGGAAAACGGGAGGGGACTGGGAAGATTGGGCAAATCAAATTACCAGAAATAGGCTACTTCGGAAATACCATAATAATTTTATTTTGTTCCCCCAATTTTTGAATAAGCGGTATTGTTCCCAGTTTCTCTTGGGACTTACGATGGTCCCAAGAGAAAACAAAAACAATGCTTATGCAAAATGAGGGGAGACAAACGGAAAAAGTCTTATGGTATTTTCTAAAATAGCGTAATGCGAAACACTGGGCTTTTAGGGCAGGCGCTCAAGCCCATTTTTCCCCTCGTGCGTTTTTCTCCCCTTGTCTCCCCTTTTTTGCGCCTGCCACGCAGGCTATATAACATGTTACAGTACAAACTGGTGATGAAGTTCACTTTAAAAATCAACCTCGTTCCCAGGGTCTCTCATCTTAACGCCTAGGGCGAGCGAGACCCTGGGAACGAGGTTGTTTAACAATAAAAAAATATCCAGCTACCTTTTACTGTTTTAGTTACTAATCGTTTTATTTGAATTTTTGTTGACGTCTTCGACAATTGGAGAGTATCCATCGTTTAGATAAGATGACCGCGATTCAAAATCATCCTTGACAAGCGCATTTGTGAACACATCTTTATAGTGAAGTTACACTGCCGTCCACCGAAATTTTCGCATCTGTGCGTTGACAGATATTGAATAGACTTTGGGTTTCCGTTTACGTAAGAAACTTTGGAACCGTTACACGTTTTAATGATTGAATTAGGTCGTTTTAGCTTGTCCTTGAATAACAGGATTTCCCTGTTTTTAACGACAGTGTGAGCCATGATCCTTCCCAAACGTCTCAATGCCGTGGATTCCAGCACAAACACGATTGTACCAGACACTGGAGATCCTTCGAGTTCCCTTCGCATTGACGCATTTTCCTAGCCACGTGTATGTTTATAAAAACTATCCTTTTTATATTTTGGTTCAAACAATTCCACCTTTCATTTATGGTGCCTATGGAAAAGAAGTTCCCCCAGAACATTCAGTGACTGACCTTCTGGCGAATTGAGAGGATTACGTACGATAACAGAGACAGAAAATCAAACCTAGCCTTATGGCCAACATCAATACCATCATCAACTTCTTCACATCGATTTTACATCTCGATAACCGATAAGTTAAAGTAATTCTAACTAAAGCGGACTGAAACAGTATAGTACTTATACTGTCAAATCGGTCTTATAGAACGGCGTAACATGCTCTGCACAAATCTAATTTTACAAGGTGTGTCTTTGGAGACAATTGTCAATTGTTCCACGATCACGAAAGCAAGTCACGGTTTTTGAATTGACAATGCCATCAGTTAAAATGTATACTCAGTTTTAACATCAGTTTTGCAAAATCTCAGGATTTATTATGGACTAAGCCTTTTGAATAGATTCCGTATGCAAAGCTTGACAAAAAATTGTTCTGAACGAGTCCCACACGAGGTACGGTGTGTACATCCCGACCACACACGTGATTTTTCTCTCGCTAATCCAGGAAAACTTAAGTCATCAAATGGAATCTTGTTATCTGACTAGTGTTAAAATCACTTCCCCATCTTCTCACGCGAGCTCGAGGAATTATGACGCTGACTTGATGGATGCCTCTATTTCACAAGGAATATGCGTTTAAGACTCAACTTAGTGCAACGAAAATCAGAACAAAGAATCAGAATTGAGACTATCTTGACCAGCTTTTTCAGTCAAAATACCTAAACAGAGAGCAAGTTTCATATCAACTTGAACTGGTCTGGATCGCAGGTCATTTGTAGAGACAAGGTCTGTTTAATTAGCACCGAAAATCTATTTAGTCACCGTCCACACATTATTGGTGGCGACATAATGATTTCTTGTTTGGAATTATCTCATAACATAAATAGCTACTTCTAGAAAACCGCAGAGTTTGACAAAGTAACAGGAGTCGAAGAATGTGCGATGTGGACGAATGTGACTAGTTCAGTACAAACTGGTCAACACAGCCAGGGGCTCGCAAATCATCCGTAATCACGACTGGCAATTCTCTAGGCAGCTGATTGTGATCCGTAAATAAGATAATCGTAATGCAGTCAAGACACATTGAAAGGCATTGAAATAGACTTGCAATAGATAAGCATACTCATTTGCACTGCCAACACCTTGGAAGACTGTGATGGTATTCCTGTGCGACGTATCAGTGTCTTCCTGAAAACTGCTTTCAAATTACTAAGCTACTTGCCGTCTCTTCTTGCTCATTGCGTTTGTTTTTTTTTTCTTTAATGCGATTAACGATTTTCTTTATCACGAAGATAAACAGGTGAGATATTGTAGCCGGGCGACGAAAACGCGTGATTTGTGCTGGTGTGTTTCTGAAACACCAGAAATTCAATTTTGAATACATGGAGAAAGATAACAAAGTTTGTTTAAAGTCTTTAAAAGTGAAAGAACACTTTACTCTGAAACAACTAAATATAGCATTTAACTCTCCAATTTGTTATTACAGCAGCAATTTGTTCAAGTGCAAGAGATTCAACTTGAGGCCTTAAAACTTGTGTCAACCTCATAAAGTTGGACAATAAAACAGATTAGGAAGTGTTGCCGACAAATGGAACTTGTTTCTGTTATCGCTAACGTTTCCGCGACCTGAAAGTGTTAAACGCCTTCATACCGCGCACGTGTAGTACCCTACAGGCTGGTGCAATTTTGTCGATCTTCGAAAAAACTACTTGTACTTATTTAGTCCAACCTGCACTTGGATTTATGCTCATGTGATTACTTGTTACGAAAGGAAAACCGGATACGGCTCCACTTATGTTTCTTTAATGTATGTATTCTTTATTTATTTTTCAACCTAATATACATTGATTCCACGCTCCATGTGTCCTTAGTTACGGACAACACATACGTACACATCAACTATTCTGTATATTAATCACTGATTAACAGTTACATTCGGCTTCGTTGTTTTCATCAAGGTTCATCAAGGAAGCGGGGAGCATTAAAAAAACATTCGAGGACAGCGTTTGAGAAACTAATTCACAGAATAGCTGAGAAAATAATAAATGTTCATTGATTTGTACTTGCATGTGATAAGGCTACGTGAAAAGCCAAATGAACTTGCTCATTGCTTGCCATGGCATCGTCAAATTAAGTCTCCCAGTTGAGACGTTTATTGACGTATAAAACTTCCGAATTGGCATCCATAAGACCAGCTGTGATGAGACCAGGCTTGCAAGCCTGAAAATACAACACAGTCAACATCATTTTAAATCGTATATCACAATGCTGATACCGCCTGACCGTTTCAAATCCAATCAAAAAACAAGAGGGTCCTCCGTAAGTCTATAAAGTCCTAATCTACAAACTATCCTAAACTATCCATAAGGTCATTAGTGCCTGTTAGTCTTATCATTCACATCGCAAGTCAATCTCTAAATAGGAAGTCTTTCCATTAATACCCTTCAATAATGCCTTATCTAGAAACCCCACACGGCAAGTGTTAAAGAGAATTAAAAAACTTGTCACTGACTAAAAAACTTATGTAAAAAGGACGTTTCGGTCAAAATACTATGACCTTCTTGAGCATAAAATGGCCTACGAATACAAAATGAGTGCTTAAAAAGCCGTAGAAACGTCACTTGGGATTGCCAAGGGCCTTGCAAGTGTCCGGAATGTAAACGTGTTCATTAATAGAATTAGGTTCGCGAATAGGCCTTATTCACGATAGCCGCCAAGTTGGTTTTCAAATTCAAGGAAAGGTTACGTTTATGCAAACGTTGGCCGTGTAGCACTTATATTTTAAACAGAGTTAACTGAACAGAGTGTAATGTGAAGTGCTAGATTTCAATCCCATATGAACCATGTGAGCGTTAGCCCTACAGGTGGAAATGGGCCCACACAAGAACAAAGAAAAACTCTGACCAGGGTGGTCCCATTTCCACCTGTAGGGCTAACGCTCACATGGTTCATATGGGATTGAAATCTA
>NC_090886.1:55731960-55771960 GCF_036669925.1 Montipora capricornis
ACATCTGTTTTAAAATAATAGGCCATTTTCAAAATATCAAATATTCAGCTTGATAGTGAGGCAGTGAGGAAAAAAAACAATAGAAACACCTTGGACTGAATGTGACAAATATTTGCGTATCATCCACTTTCCTTTGTCGTTTGTCCTCTAAACCTCTCTTGCAAGCTGAATTTTAATACATCGAAAAAGGCCTATTGATTGGGGGCAGAAATTCCCGACGAAATTCATGATCAATAACAGGACAGACGCATGAAAAACTGACATCAATTTGTTAATTTGATACTAAATCGAATTGTTATAATGAAGAAGGAAGACCTTTGCCTCGCAAGGCAATCGTTGCCTGTTCGCTTTTTTTCACCAATCCCAAAATACAGTCCGTTTTGGGGGTTCTTTGCATAAAAACAATGGATATCCAGTTCACTGAAGCATGGTACAGCCCCAAGAGTATAAGAGTTGTATTGTTTTTATAAAATGTACTGCATTATGGGACGGTGACAAAAGCGAATTGTAGTCCCCCTCCCCCCCCCGGGTCCTAGGCATAGCCTTTTTTTGAATGGAATATTTTATGCACTACGAGGGGATGGGTAGCTAGTCAAGTATGGTTGACGTACTATTGTCCAATAGCGACTCTTCCCTCTTTCTAATCTTAAGGCCTGCCATGTATTCTGGTGGGACATCTAGCAAGACAAAAAAAGACATGTTTATCTTATCGTGGCTAGCTATGGAAGCTAACTTCACAATCAATGAATTATAACACAAAAGAAAAGATCAGAGCTGAGTGGGAAGAAAAAAGCCTCGACGAAAGTTTTTTAATTACTCACGTATACCGATCAACTGCAACATAAATTTCCAAACTTTTTTACACGCCAAGAATTACTGATGTATTCAAGCAGGTGTTTACTAGAAACGCACGCACAAACAACATTTGTAAAGTTAAAAGCGTGTCGACAATTAGCATCTTTTATTTCATTACAAGACACTAATTAACAACTAGTTAATGCCTCTAAGTATGTCGTTTGTTCTTACCCTCTTGGCTCGTGTCGCCAACGAAAACGAATCTTAAGGCATTATACCATTCATAAAATATTTAACAGTCTTTAAATGCATAACTAATTGCTTTAATTAAACAAAAAATGCCCAACTAATTGCTTTAATAGATAAAATATTTTATCTCGTGCTTGCAGAGTAAAAGATGGAAGATGAAAATAGATAATGAGTCGTGATAACCAGGAGTGCCATGGCTTGTCAAACAACATTCTAATAGGCTATTTCCCAGTTCATGTCTGCCTCCTCTTCAAAGCGAGTCTAAGTGCGAAGTTTTTCTCATGAAAATTAGTTTTCATTTACATGTAAAGTATAACTAATTACAATCACAAAAATTTCGCACTTAGACTCGCTTTGAGGAGACATGAACTAGGAAATGGCTCATCTGTTGCACATTTTTCATGTCTGGTGTCTTATTAGTTGAGAGCAGATGTAATTAAACATTAAATCAGCCGAGAGAATTCCTAACCTGAGTTTGTAATATCAGCGTACGCTTCAAAAAACCGCATTTTATCTGCTGGATCACGGATGTAACTTGAGAAGCCTGATGAAGTAAAAAACGTTCGACAATTGACAAAAATTAATAAAAACGTCATAATCACAACAAAAGAGATTAAGACAGACGACGAAGCTTACCGAGCAATAACGGATATTGGTCTTCAGTCCTCGTAAAGAGCGGTCTGAGACCATCTATAAGAGATTCCAAGTTGCGAGTCTAAAAAACGCCACGCAAAAGATCAAAATAAAGGAACAACTATTAAGAGACTCGGTTGGAAGCAATACAATAGGTTGGTAAAAACGGTATGGAACCAAAGTATGAAAGTTAACATATATGTTTGACAAAAATGAGATGAGGAAAAGATTTATACTTGTTTGTAGTCCGCCAAGATCTGCGAGAAAGTTCTATAATGATTATCACTCAATGCTTGTTTCACCTGCAAAGATATTCAAGTCGTTTAGCAGCGACATCGAAATCTCTTCAAATGAAGGCTGCAAGAGAGTCCACCAACTCAAGTCAGATATGCCAAACGCCTCGCCCGGGTTGCTCGAAGCAAGGTTAGCGCTAACGAGCGTTAAATACCATGGAAATAAATAGGTTTTGATACCTCTTAACCAACGATTAGCGCTAACTAGGCTTCGAGCAACCGACCCCAGGTCGCCAACCAACTGATAAACGTAATAATCTTTCTTCTATGCTTGATGGTCAAAGTAACAAATTTGGTCAAATTTAATTCCCTAGGCACCTCACCTTTAGTATATACTTCTTTGCCTCGTTGAGTTTCTGTTCCTTTGAGGGTGGAAGCGTTTGCTGCAATCCGTCCTAAAATAGTACCACTGACTATCAGTGAAACGATAAACACAAGACCACATTTCTGCGAATGTCATATGTGCAATAAAGATTTAAACACTGAAGGTATTTCAATGGGAATTTACGACTCATTTTACTTTCACATAGTTTGAGAACAGATCTCTTTACGGTGGTGTACTCAGCAATCTCCCCAATTCAATTTCTGGCTATTTAGCCTAAGGAGCAATCCCTCGAACTTATAGTTTTATATATATGCATACAGATTTTCAACGTTTACATAGATTCTTGTAAGTAACACCTATATATCTTGTTTTGTAGTGTACAATAAAGTTACTATTATTATGATTATGATTATTATGCGTGGCAACCAGGCTCGCGTTGACATTATTTTGACACAACGTTCACTATGTTTTAAAGTTCTACTATTAACTAGTTGCGTTTCACTGAGAAAAGCTGGGAGATCAGGGCAAAACAACGTCAAGCCTCATTTTCACTCAAAAGATTGCAACTGAAACCATTATTATAATAAAGTAATTAGGATAGTACGCGCAATCTTTTTGGTCAATAGCTGCGTTTAGATGAGAATATGTAAACACGGTTGTGACATCACGCGAATTTTGATTGGTTATGCGTTGTGAGACGCGCGTTTTGATTGGCTGGTAGGATATATGAGCCGGCGTGTATCAAGAAAATCTGTTTCAATCACGAAGTAAAAAAACAGCATTTTCCTTCATTCGTCGAATTATTTTTGAGAAACATTTTATAAAAGCAATACAGGACTTTTCCCCGTGTTTACATAGCCTCATCTAAATCGGGGAGTTGGGAGAATTCTCGACAGTTTTGAAAAACCCGAGACGCACAACTGTCATATCTCCCCTTCGTGTTTAGATTAGGCTATGTAAACACGGAAAGAAGTCCTCTGTGTTTAAATATTAACTGGCCGATTGTCAAAGAAGAAATCTCACAAAATACACCGACCTCATTCGGAATTTCCGCTTTGACTTTTACAACCTGAAAATTCGAAACACACCAAAAATTGAAGATAAATTTGCCACCAGCACAGAAACACCTCCATAACAGCCTCGTTCCTACATGGGGTCAAAGGGTGTGGCCTTTCTTTTGGCTATGCCCTGGCAAAGGTACATTTCAGAACAAGAGAATGTAACGTGATTCAAAATGCCCTGTAACTTCCGTCTAAACTGGACCGTCAATCAATCAGTCACTCTTCAATAGCAGCACATCTGAGGGACAAAAGTGGAAGTTATTCCTCCACCAACTTCACAGCTTGTTTACTGTCTTTACAGCTGCAAAAGTCTCCTTTACCTTGATCGCTTTTTTCGGCCTGGATCGAACATTTGTTTCTTTCCTCTTCATGATAATTTCTGACAATGTCCTCTCCTGTGGGGTGTAAATATTTTGAAAATCTGATTTCAAAATCCAATCCTGAACAGGGTTTTCGATAGCTTTTCAAAGTACTGGATTTCATAATAGGGAGCTTAAGCATGCGCGTTTTTGAGACGCGGACGGCAACCAGAAGTGAGCTGTTTTCCCTTTTCACTTGTCCTCACACAACCAGATTCACATTGCTAAGTATCTTTTATCGATTAGAGATGATTAGTATAAAAATCTGGGAGACACCACTACCCTGGAACGCGAAATGTTCTCTTCCGGCTGCCGTCCGCGTCTCAAAAACGCGTGTACTTAAGCTCCCTAATGAAAGTACCGGAAAGGGTTATTTTCGTTGCAAGTCCAATAGCAAATTCCTCGGGAGCGAATCAGCAAGGAGACCTGGTGCGTTTTCCATTTACCAAGAAATTCCGGAAATTCCGGTTGGGATGTAAATGGAACACACGTTTTTGGTTCGTTTCACTGGAAAATTTCCGGAATAAACGAAACTTCTGAAGAGGTAGTCCTGTTTTCCCGTTGGAAACTCTCCGATGGAAATGTGTGTTCCATTTACAAGTTTTGAAAGGTCTTACCAGTTCCAGGCTATTCATGGCCATATTTTTAATTTTGGCGCATAAAATCGCGATCATCGGGCGGCAAACGGACCTGAGTTAAACGGAACACGTTTTACACCCGATGGAAATTTCCACCGAAATTTCCGGAATTTTTTGTAAATGGTAAACAACCCTGGATGCCCAATAAATTACTGACGAAACTCTCAGAAACGCTGTTTATATCATCAGTGTATTCTGTAGGTTTGGAGAAAAAATAAGAAAACTAAATTTATCGCGGGAATCCAATGCCAACAGATCGATTATTCTGTTTGGTAAGCAAAATGAGGCGATGTGACTTCTTGTTAGTTTGAAGGATTTATTGCGAGTGATGGTATCGTGCTTCTTAAGCCCGTGGCTTCCTGAGATACCCAAGTCCAAAAACAAAAAGGAAAAAAAGAAGCCAACAAATCTACAAATTTGGACAAGTTATAGCGTCAAAGTAGCGAATGCGAAATGGTAAACAACCGGACAAAACGTCGGGCCTCCGGCCTCAAACTAACACCCTGCCTGAATGACATTTTAATCATTGCTTTCAAACATCTCTTTACAAAAAAATAGATGTGGACACCCTAAACATAGCACACGCTAATATTTCCGAACATTTAGTCACTCAACAGAGTGAGTTTATGAATTTTGAAAGGCTGTTGTGAGAGGGGTCCTTCAGTTCATTGTCCATAATAAAACCCAAGCCTAGAGCTTCTAACCATTTGTAGATGGAATTAAAGGGCAGCATTTTGAAATTAATTTTTTAAGACCCTGAATGGTGGTCCGACTGGGCCTTTCCCTTTCCACTCAAGCCCTCCTATCCCCCCAGGGAGGCGCGGTGGCCTCATGGTTAGAGTGCTCGACTGCGGATCGAGTGGTCCGGGTTCGGGTCCTGGCCGGGGACATTAAGTTGTTTTCTTGGGCAAGACACTTTACTCTCATGGTGCCTCTCTCCACCCAGGTGTATAAATGGGTGCCGGCGAAAATGCCGGGGGTAACCCTGCGATGGACTAGCATCCCATCCAGGAGGGAGTAGAAATACTCCTAGTCCCTTCATGGTACCGAAACCGAAGATAAGCGCCAGCCTGATGGGCCTCTCTAGGCTCGTAACAGAGACTTTACCTAAGTTGATAGTTTCACTTACCTTCGGTTCAGGAGTGTTTTGTTGAGAGTTGACTTCTTTAGCATTCTGCAACACAATAACAATAATGACTTCAACGGATAGAGCGGTTTTCAATTGTGTGTCGAAAGTAATTAGCGAATTGCTTTGGTTTTGCATTACTTAACTCAGTGATTGGTTCAAAGTTCTCGCGCCACTTTTTCAACCAATCAGAAGTGAAACCAAAACCAATCGTAAGAGTTTTGATTGGTTTACTGGATTGTCGCCGTGCTTTTTGATTGGCCAAAGTAATTACTTTGGTTTTGGTTTTACGACACTCATTTGAAAACCGCTCTAAAAAGCTTACTTGCTTTGGTGATTGGCTTAAAAATCCAATGCCACAGTCTCGGCCAATCAAAGGCTAATGGATAATTTATTATTTGCCCGGCTGCATCTTTTTTATTGTCCAAAGAAATCACTTCGATTTTGGCTCTGTGTTTTATAAAATGCATCATTTTGAAGAAGAGAAGAAGCAAAGCAATTTTACCTCTGAATTAGTTAAGGAATCAATCAAACTGGCTCGATTCATTGTGTCCACACACTCCCTTGAAACTGTTGACTTGTATTCGTACTTGAGACGAAGAGATGAAACTGGTGCTACGAAGGGAAAAAACCCGAAAAGGAAATATCACCATTGGTTGACAATTTAAGGAACTGTTGGACGCATTTTTCTGGTGGCTGTTTTTCGGTGAAGAGAGACCACAGCAGCAAATCTTGTGTTTGGTCTCGGAATTCACTAGACAAAGAGTAGAGAGTGAATTAAATATCTCAGCTGTGGTCCGCAAAGAATACACCTTTCCAGGTTTACAAGCTTTTGGCCAACCAGTATTTCAGACAGTAGATGAGAGAAACTGTCTGATAAACTATTCATTCCTCCCAGCAGGCAAAATGCAAACGAAAAAAAGGCAAGCCAACAGGGTATGACAACAGAATCTGAAGTGGATGAACGAAACAATAAAATCAAGCAGGTCTATACCATCTCCAAGGAAGTATTACGTTTTTGCAAACGTTGGCCGTGAAGCACTTATATTTGAGCAGACTTAACTGATTGGAGTGTAATGTGAAGTGCTAGGTTTCTACCCCATATGAACCATGTGAGCGTTAGCCCTGCTAATGGAAATGGGCCCACACAAGGACAGAGAAAAAACCTGACCAGGGTGGGAATTGAGCCCACGACCTTCGGGTTAGATCACCGCTGCTCTACCGACTGAGCTACAAGGTCAGACGGGAGCAGGCCGTGGGAACTGAAGATGTTAAAGTCACGGCAATGAACATGTACAAGTACAAGGAAGGATTACGTTTTTGCAAACCACCTGTACCATCTCTACACGAGTTGTTTATCTTCAATCCTGTAGCCGCCACATCTCCTCGTTTACTCTTTTGCTCAGTTTTGTCACCTGCCAAGGCAATAAGCATGTTTTGTCCGGTAGACGAAGAAACTGTGGATGAAGATTCTGTTTTGACAGAATGGTTTTTAAAAGTTTTGACCTTCATGGAGGATTTGTCCACCTACAAAGAAAAAAACACATGTACACAAAAGAGAATGATAACAATTCGATTAAACTGGTAAAAGAAAAACTGAAACTCTATTGACAAACACAGTGTTGCACATTTAAAAAAGAGAAAGAAATAGCATCAGCGAGAGAACTTGATAGATAGCAGGCTAAAATAAACTACAGTGTATATTTATATGAAAACAGTTAAGTGACAGGAGATCCCACACCTCCTAGAGAACACAGATGAGCAAGAATAGTCAAGTTGAAATACAACTGTGGACCTGCAAACGCTACTACTTGATAGAAGGACATGTACCAGTTTATCAGCTCCACGAAAAAAATGTATGAGATCTCTTTGCAATGCACCAAACTCATTATAAACTTTGACATAAGGTCGCATCCAATGGGGTAACTGCTGAATAGCATCCGGGTACGTGAAACGAACATCACACAGTAATATGGCACCAAAATCGTGCTTGTGACGTATGACTCGACCCACAGCTTGATTAACTGCCCTGGAAGCTTGTTGACGGTACCATTGCCTTCCACTTAACCCCTGTGGAACACAAAAAACAACAGAGGAGTCCTGGATACTAGAATGAATCCAGATACGTGTGGATGTGAAAATTTTTTAATCAGGAGAGAAAACGTCGCTGATTCAAAAATACCCGAATACATGTGGACAGGACTCATGAAATAAATGAAAACGATGCTCAATATCTGGCACAAACCTTGGTTGAGCTTCCACCTTTTTGGAGGTTTTCATCCAGGAAAGACATCTTTAATCGAACCTAATATCAAAAAGAAAAACAGGTTTTTGTAATATACAGCAATAACATTATGCCATTTTTAAAAAAATCACAGAATACCTGCTGCCTGAATTCTTCCAAGATATGTTGAAAATCATAGGTTCTAGGTACAATTTTCCAGACACAAAATAACTGATCGCTGATAAAGTAATCATAATCATGTCCTAACTGAATTACCTCCCATTTTTTTAACATTACATCTTAGGCTTAATGCTTACCTTTGGATCCATTTTTGGTGGGAATGGGAGTCCTGTTATTACCACAGCTCTTCCATTTGTATCAGCAAAGTCCAATCCTTCACTGACCTGAAATTGTACATTTAACCCTTTCACTCCCAATAGTGCCACTTATAGATTTTACTCTGTCTAACGCCAGACGATTTTACTCGTCAATGGGGAACCCCATGGGGCTGAAAGGGTTAACAAAGCTAACAATAATTCTCGCTGGAATGATCATGAATGATATTTAAATAAGATATGAAATTTTACACATATTTAATTTGAACTGCAGGAATTGAGAGAGATGGAGATCACCAATTTAAGCAGCAACTAACCTAAGCAGTTACGAGGAGAGCCTGAAAAAGTCCATGCTTCAACTTGGCGCACACCCAAGTGTGACCGAGCCGCAAGAGTAAATGAGGTAGGGAATGGCAAAAGTGAAGAAAAAAGTGCCGCATGATACAAACAAAATTTAATAGCCAAATAATCAATGAGAATTACAGCAAAAGACTAGATAAGACTAAAACGGAAAAGAAAAGGGCAATAGCGCCACTCCAAGGGAAGAACTCTACAAAGTTATGTCCTACAGGCTTGACAAATAAACACGGCACCTGAAACTGTACTAATGCGTAGAAACACTGAACACATACAGCTTGCATTACATGTAGCAAAATGATTGGACAACTATAGCTAGGTAAGCCACAAAACGGTGAAATCTTCCTTTTTGGCAATACACCTGTTTTCAAAACACTATTATTGCTTTACCGCAGATGACACACGTGTTCTGTTATCACAAAAGAGGTAAACAAATGGAGTGTTCCGTGGTTAACCAAGACTGTGTGATTGTGTTGCACTTGCTCTACCAACTGAGCCATCAAGCCAACCGGGAGCTCAGTTGCTTGCGAGTTCGAGTTATATTGTAAAAGGTGAGCTCAGTTGCTACATATAAAGAAAGTGCAGAGCAATCGCATGGTCATAGATTTGAGCCCTGTTCAAGCCAGGATGTTTTCAGGCTTTTTTTGCAATGGCTTAATTTATTGCTGGTAAGTAGTGTCATAGAATGAATTATGCAGATAAAAGAGACCCCTATTCAAGAGGTCCAAAGGCTATAATTATCCTTCCTACACAAAACTCAGTGCAAGTGTACACTGAAGGCTTCTTTGTGCACAACGCTTTCATAGAGTTAAAACCAGTTAGTACCAGCATGCATGGACTGCTTAGAAGCGGCTGCAATTTGCGCCTGTATCTGCTTCCAGTCTGCTGAGGGTAAATTGATCATTGTAAAGCGCCTTTGAGACGTTAGTGATAAGGGTGCTATATAAATGCACCACTTTACTTTTACTTTTTTCATTCTTACCTTTCCACGACAGACAGCGAAAAAAATTGCAGCATTGTAGTTTGGATCATTAATCTTCTCGTAGAATCTCCCCATGGTCTATGCATAAAAAGGAAACATGAATGGCAATCGTTCTTGTATGATTTTAGCAAAGAATAGCTGCATAGTGACACACACCTCAACAAAGTCTAGTTTTCCTCTGGGTTCAGCAAAAATTGGTTTGTGTTGTTCTAACCTTGACCAAGTTCCACTGTTCTGTCAAGTAAAAAAAAATTGTCATGTCTACCAAAAGTGGAACAACGTATCAAGATGGAGCAATGAATGAGGTTTTTAAGTTTACCTGCCAATGTTCCAAACATTTGTTCATAACGGGATAAGAAGGAAAAAACACTAGCAGTCCATTAGGCACAGTCCTTGTGAAATTAACTGTTTAAACAATAAGAATATTATTGGAACATTTTAAAAACAAATTTAGGATTACAAAACCCCAAGCAATTTCCTCACCAATAGCGTTTCCCAATCCTGTCATGTACTCTACAGTGAATCTATGGAAAATAATCAGAAAAACCACAGCAGATTAATTTAAATAATATGAAGAACTTGCAACCGATATAATTATAATTTAAAAGGATCACAACTCAATTCCAGGAGCATTTGCTTAAGGCACCAACAAGACCATAACATACAGGGACAAAAACGTCACTGGCTGAACAGATGTGATATTGCTTGAACCCAACGCACCATGAACTAAAACTACAGTGCTGTACTTTACCACAAAATTATTCAACTGAACATCCAAGATCTTCACACATGTAAATTAATAGCTTTTGCCATTTAGAGCGGTTTTCAAATGAGTGTCGTAAAACCAAAACCAAAACCAAAGTAATTACTTTGCCCAATCAAAAAGGACTGAGACAATCCAGTAAACCAATCAAAACACAAAGTAATTGCACGTAGCCAACACAAAGTGCAGGAAAATGTGCATGCGCAAGCCATGATTGGTTTTGGTTTCACTTCTGAGTAATTCACTAATAATAATTCCTTTCGACACTCAATTGAAAACCACTCTAACAGAACATAAGAGTAACTACCCGGTTCCTTAATTTTCATACAATGTGCTTACCTTGTCTCATAGGAGGAATTTAAAGTGGCTCCATCAGGTGCTTTAGTAACCACACCCACCATCATCTGATGCCGTTCAATCACATGAGGGTTTTCAAGTTGCACTGGGAAAGATCTGAAAAACAAAACCAGACAAGGAACCTCGAGTTGAAAAAAAAAAAAATCAAATTAATGTGTCACTAAGCAGTTGCATTATTGTAGCTGACAGACTTTGAAATCCCTCCTTTAAGCCAATAAAATTATATTTGTACATCTTACATTTGCATTTCAGCTCTGAATGAAGAGAGTGGTGATAAAGTTCCACTTGTCAGCACAACTGAACGCAATCCATATGACACCAGTTCTCTCATAGAGTGTCCTGGGCTAAAACACCAGTAGCTTAATGTGCGACCTATATGTACATGTAAAATTAAGAGCAAAACATACATTTAATTTATCAAAGTTAATGTAAGTTATAATTTACAGCTTTTTTCTTTGAAGAAATTAAGTGATCACTAGCACAGCTGCAGCAGTAAAAAAGACATCTAAAAGGCAAATCCCTAAGACGATTTGTCTCAGGGATAGTTTTTTTAAGTGCCTTGTTTGGAAATATTGGATCCTGTCGTCCACACATCAAGATTTTTCTTTTTCTTGTTGCTGTCTGCCTCAAGTTGAATATGGACCTTGAAACAAAGATAATGAAAAAACAATAAGGAGTCAAACTGCTTTGATCGTAATGTAATTTTGTTTGTCATAAAAATATTGTAGGCTTATTTAAATACAGACTAAGAACAAGTACCTTAAACAAGTTTGATGAATCTGATTTTGCACAGCTTTGCGAAGGATTCTTACTAAAAATAACCTGAAAGAAAGTTGATCAAGAAAATACAATATTATTATTATTATTATTATTATTATTAGCGTGTGACTCTGTCTTTGGAGGAAAGAGATGAATTAGTTACATATTGGAGACTAACAAACTCATAACAGTACCTGCAAAGCATCAGAAAATTTCTGCAATGCGAAATGTTTTCCTTTAAATTTTCTTGTATCTGCATTTAAATTAAAACAGAGGTAGATAAACAGAAACAAAATATTAAAAATGAAAGGTTATAATGAAACAAAACGAAATGCACTGGTTTTATATGCACATGCATGTATCAACCATAGCATGCTTACCTCCAACCAGTACAGAATTACACTTGTCTAGGACCTCCAAAACTTGATCTTTTGATGAGAAATTTAGATTGAGTTTTGATAGAAGCTCAAACATAAAACTGCAATTGAAAAGAAAAACATTATTATGTGGGCATATTTCAAGTAAATCCTAACAAAAAGACAATCAAAGTGCATAATAATAATTATTGTTTAAATAGTTTATTAATTACTAATCAAGGTGACGACCAAGAAAAATACAGTGTTCAAGTGACAATATCTCTGTAAATCAGAAGATACAATTGAAGTCTTACTCTAATCAACTTTTTGTACCTGAAAGGAGAATGGCTAATCTTAAATTTGGATAGACAAAATAGTCATCAACCTAATTTCTTTAATCTTCACCACAGAAGTCCAATGTTTAACAATAATAATAATAGCCAAATAGCTTTCTTTTCATTATGTATCTAAATGAACCACCTACAACAATTTACAGTGTAGGCAATGTTTTCACTTGCTTTACATGTGAATTTCCTCGGTTGAAAAGCAAAACAAACCTTCCAGGCTTCGTCAACCCATCCCCATTTTTTGGAAGATCCTGACTACCAATCAGTCTTTCAAGTTCAATAAAAAGTGCTGCAAGACAAAATGGCCACAAATCATGTGCTTGTTTAGCAATATAACATTTAATTTTGTGTAACAGAGCTACAAATAAACATCCGATCCAGCAAAATAATTATTTGTTAGACAATTAAACAGTTAATGACAAATGTCTAAAAGAACCTTTCTAATAACTGTGTGTATTTTTAATGTGCATTTTTACGATCATTAAACAATCATTAAATTAATGCTTTAAAGAGCAATCCCCTACTAAGGCTCCATTAACATGGAGAAAAGAACTTTGCCCTGGGTAGGGGGGTCACCCACCTGCCCAAACTACCCTGGGTGAGTTATAAAATAATGAATGTGTGCATGAGCCCTGTTTTCCATGTCTCCTCATGGTCGAAACTGAGACAGGCAGCTCATGACTCAGGCAAAAGGATCAGTTCTTTTCTTATATAAATGCTCACTAAAGTAGACTGGACTGAGAGGGTCCTCTCACCCGGAACAACTTTTCTCCATACAAATGGGCCTGAGCGGTTCCTCTCACCCAGAACAACTTTTCTCCATACAAATGGGCCTGAAGAGGCTTTTCAGACACAACCATAAAAAAAACACAAGATTATCAATTGACGTATTAGTGATACAAACAATAAAAAATAATTTTGTTTTAACACAAAAAATTGATAAAGATCAGTTAACCACTCTAAGAAGGAGTGAATTGTCAATTTGTTCTCAAGGATAACTTGCTTGCAAAGCTCTCTCACTGTGGTTGATCACCTTCACCAAATTGTTTGACGAAACAAAGTTTTCACAGAGAGATGCTTAGTGGCAGGAGATAGACCACCATTGTAGTGTTTCATGGTTATTACATGTACAAGAAACATTTGGATTCAACTGAAACATACACAGATTTAACTTAATTTAAAGAAACAACATATGCTGTTCTACAAATTATATCCCATTCATTCGGGGAGCAGGCCTGGCACCTGGTACTGCAGTTTTCCCCTCTCCTCAAAAATCAACATTTGATTTGAAGAGCACTTGTGCTTGGCTAAATATCCTTGAGACTTAAATAAAGTGATTATTATAATTATTACTGGGGGGAAGTATTATTATTCCACGTCATCAATACTGTAACGGACTGTTGTGTGACATAGTGCCCAAATATGGTAGCTCCGTATTCGGGCATGCCACGTGGTGGTGATAGCAGGAGATAGATAGATAGGAGCAGGATAGCAGACGCGGATATTAGCGACGAAAGCAGGGAAATTGTTCTCAAAACGCAGGATGTGAAGGTTGTGGATGAAAATGTCTCGCCGCTCATCTCTAACCCTAACCCTAACCCTTGGACACTATTATGAAAGTACTTCAGTCCATACAGAAACAAAACCAAGAGATAGAAAACAGGCTGGAACAACAAGGACTAAAAACTGAACTTCAAGTAGAAGAACTGTCACAACGCTTCAAAGAACTAGGTACTCGTGTCAATAATCAAGCATCGCAACTGGAGACTGAGCTCAAGTTACACAGACATAAATAGACTCTGAAGAGGAAGATTTCATAAATAAGGTGGAATTCCTTGACTCAAAACAACATTCCTTCGAAGAAGATGTTAAGGAAAGGCTCAAAGGGACACAAGAGAAGTTCGACTCACAGCTGAAGACTTTCAGTGATAAACTGAGCAAAATGCTGGACATGGCGGAAAAACAAATGCATGTTAGAGTAGAAAATTTCACGCCTTTGAAAGCAAGCCTTTCACCTGAGGTCTCCAAGTTTTCAATGCCTCTCTCAGCTTCCAGTGGACATTCTGAACAAAAGTGGCCGGTTGAAAAACCACCTTCGTTTGACGGCAAATCACAGTGGAAACCGTACATTGCACATGAGTTTGAAATCGTCGCTGGAATGAATAAATGGAACAACGAGCAGGGGTAACTACCTTGCGACGAGCCTGAAAGGTTCTGCCTTGAGTCTACTGGGAAATCTTCCATCAGATACCCACCAAGACTATAAGGAGTTGATTGCAGCTCTTGAGAGCAGATTTGGTTCGGCGCACTAGCAAGAACTGCATCATTCCAAGTTTAAAAGTAGATTGAGACAGCGTGACGAATCACTACAAGAGCTAGCCGAGGATTTAGAGAACTTGGCTTGGCTGGCTTATCCTTCTGCGCCAGAAGAAATGAAGGATCTACTGGCCAAGGAGCAATTTATTGATGTTATCCTGGATGGAGAAACCAGACTATGATTGAAGCAAAGTCGTCCCCAGTTCCTTTGAGCAGCTCTCACCTTGGCTATGGAGTTAGAATCTTACCGGCTCGCATCTCGCCAAAAGGACTTTTAGGCTCGTGGAGTGAACTGTGACACAGCAGAAGGAACTTCAACTGAGAAGCCTGGTCATGGGGAATGCCGGCAGGATGATTTTCTGGCACAAGTCAAAGAGCTGCTTGCTGAAGTGGTCTCCTCCCAGGGTCGCAGTCAGCCTCATCAAGGGGTTCCAGATACCAGGCCACAGTGTTGGGGTTGCAGAAAGAGGGGACATATTAAACGAAACTGTTGGAACCTTGGCGTGAACTGGTCAAGAGAAGTGCTGACGCAGCATAAACTTCCTTTAAACTAATACCCCATTCACACCAACAAGACATGTTTAATTAAACTGGGTTTAAAAAAATGAAAATTAGTCACAGAAAAGGTTTGTTTCAACACATGTTTTGACCTGTGCTAAATTTGCAGTCGACAAAAGTCAGTAAACATGATTTAAAAAGAAAACACTTTAAAACCGTGTTTAACTAAACATGTTTAAAACATGTTTAAGGTTTGGTGTGAATGGGACATAAGGCAAGCCGGCCTTGAGGGGCTAAGACCGGCCCAGCAAACAGTCAATTCAACCCCACAAGTTATGATGATGACTGGACAGTTGTCCCACAAGGGGGACAGTAAATGGAAACATTGATGGTGTGATCTGTCCCATGGTCGTTGACACAGGAGCTAATGTCACAGTAGTCCTACCTGATGTACTGAGCGAGAGTACACTATCTCGCTTACAGGGTACCATGCGTGTACTTAAAACTGCTACGGGGGACACAGCGAATGTTGCTGGTAAACTATGGCTCAGGATAAAGATTGGAGGCACAGAATTCTCCCATGAAACACTAGTTGTAGATATTTCCGACAAGTTCATACTCGGCCTGGACTTCTTGATGGTTCATGGTTGTACAGTTGATGCTGGAGCAGGAAGCCTGCATATTGGAGTAGAGGAAGTCCTTCTTCATAAGCCCTCAGCTAGACAACTATCTCGCTGTTATCGTTTAACAGCTGTGGAAGACACTGATTTCTCCTCACAGTAAAACCCTCGTGGCGGCGAGGATCATGGATGATCCACTTGGCGAACCATGGGAAACAGTAGGCCCATCGTTTACTGCTAAGCTTCCATCTGATGTTAAGGTTGGTAAGACGCTGGTTGATGCCCAACAAGACTTTGTTCCTGTGAGAGTGGTAACAAACAATTTAAAGAGAGTGGTAACAAACAATTAATTTGTTGACTCTGGTCAACAAACAATTTGTCAAGGTACTGAGGTAGCAAGCTGTGAACCCGTAGAAAGTGTCATTCACCAACAGCATAACTTCACTCTTGATTCTAAAGTCATAGATAGGGGATGACTTGCCAGAACATTTAAAGGACCTCTATGCCCGAAGCATGGAGGGGTTAAATGCTGGTCAACAGCATCAGTTCCACAAGCTCCTGCTTGAATTTCAAGAATCTTATCAAAGGGGCCTCAAGATCTGGGCAAGACTGGCCTAGCAAAACATGAGATCAACACCAGTGATGCTGTCCCTGTTCGTCAGCACCCAAGGAGACTACCTTTGGCACAGCGTGAGGAAGCCTTTAAAGCTGTAGAGAATATGAAGAAACAAGGCATAATTGAACCCTCAGTAAGTCACTGGGCCTCACCTGTCATGTTGGTCAAGAAAAAAGATGGCTCGACAAGGTTTTGCGTGGACTACCGCAAACTGAATGAGCTCACGAAAAAGGACCCCTATCCGCTACCAAGGATAGACAGCACCCTTGATGAACTCGCTGGTTCCACTTGGTTTTCGCCCCTTGACCTCAAGAGTGGTTACTGGCAAGTAGAAGTGGAAGAGAAAGAAAGAGAGAAGACAGCCTTCTCTGTAGGAAATGGGCTCTGGCAGTACAATGTCATGGCGTTCGGTCTGTGCAATGCACCAGCCACTTTTGAGCACCTTATGAAGAACATACTCTGGGACTTGAGGTGCTTAATTTACCTTGACGATGTAATTGTTCATGCCTCGACCTTCGAGCGATAGTTAGAATGCTTGAGACTTGTGTTCTCCCGTTTAGGAGAAACCAACCTGATGTTGAAGCCTGCGAACTGTTTCAAAGCAAAGTTAGGTTCCTTGGCCATGTAGTCTGTGCAGAGGGAGTAATCACAGACCCTGACAAAGTAGAGGCAGTTAAAACCTGGACTGTGCCACGAAATACCAAGAAGGTTAGGAGATTTGTTGGATTGTGCACCTACTACTGGCGATTCGTACGGTCATTCTCTGATGTTGCTAGGCCCCTGCATGAACTGACTGAGAAGGGCCAATCATTTGTGTGGACAAAGGCTTGTGAAGAGTCATTTCAGCAGTTCAAGGTTCAAGGCTCTTGTGTCTGCCCCGGTTCTAACGTACCCTCGCACCACGGAACCCTTTCTACTAGATACGGATGCCAGTAATGTCTGTTTAGGGGCAGTTCTCTCCCAAGTCCAGGATGGCGAGTAGAGGGTCATAGCCTACTAGAGCCATGCACTCAGCAGACCTGAACGCAACTATTGCACCACTAGGCGTGAACTTCTGGCAGTTGTCAGAGCAATTGAGAATCTTCACCCCTACCTCTATGAAAGGCAGTTTACTGTCAGAACTGACCATGCTTCGCTACAATGGCTGCTCACTTTCAAGAACTCAGAAGGACAGATGGCTCGTTGGTTGGAGAAACTACAAATCTATGACTTTTGCATCGAATATCGGGGGGGCAAAGGTCATCAGAATGCAGATGTGATGTCACGGCGTCCTTGCTTTGAAACAAATTGCACGCATTGTCAGCGTCAAGAGGAGAAAGAGTTATATGCAGACACTAAAGGAAGTAGGCCAGCCGACACCTTCCCAGTTGTCACAGAGCTGCACTTGAAGTCTGCCATCACTGGACAAGAAGAATTGAAGGACGACTCCCTAGCTCTCAAGGAGGGTGTGCTGTACCACCGATGGGAATCGTCTGAGCGTGGCGAAGAGAGGTGGCAGCTGGTGCTCCCTACAGCACTTTGTGCCGGTGTGCTGAAGCTTCTGCATGATAGTCTAGTCGGTGGTCACCTAGGAGTGTCAAAGACCCTAGGCAAAGTCTGTGAAAGGTTCTACTGGATCCATTGTCGTCATGACGTTGAAGAATGGTGCCACAAATGTGACCCGTGTGCGCCTAGGAAGGGCCCAAGGGTGAAAACAAGATAGCCGCTTCAGCTGTACAATGTTGGAGAGCCCATGGAGCGTGTGGCTATAGATGTCTTGGGACCCTTGCCAGAAGCGGAAAGCAGAAACAAGTACATCTTGATTGCTATGAATTACTTCAGTAAATGGCCTGAGGCGTACACACACCCTAATCAGGAAGCAATCACTGTTACCAATGTCCTAGAGTCTCAATTCTTCAGTAGATTTGGGGTGCCAGCCAAGCTCCATTCTGATCAAGGACGAAATTTTGAGTCTCTTGTCTTTCAGAAGGTCTGCACCTTCCTTGGGATCCATAAGACACGGACAACCGCCCTGCATCCTAAGTCAGATGGCATGGTTGAACGTTACAATGGAACTCTAGAGAATCAACTGGCCACATTTGTTCAGGATCATCAGAAAGACTGGGACTTGCATTTAACACTACTTTTGATGTCATACTGTTCAGCCATGCACGAGACAATGAAGCTTACCCCTGCAATGCTCATGTTTGGGCGAGAATTGCCTGTCCCCTTGGATCTGCTTTTGGGGCGGCCGCAAGCTGATATTGAGGAACTAAGTTATCTCGAGTATGCGGAGAGATTGCGGGCATCGATAGTGACTGTTCATGACTTTACATGAGACCACCAGCAGGCCGGTAGCCAACGAATGAAGAGACGATAGACATCCGCAGTGAAGCTTTTGCTTTCGGGAAGGGTGGACTTGTATGGTTGTACAACCCTCAACACAAGAAAGGCAAATCTCCAAAGCTGAGCCGGCTATGGGAAGGGCCGTATGTTGTCGTAGAACGCCTAAACGATGTTGTGTACAGGATTCAGCGTGGCTCTCGGGCAAAGCCTAAGGTTGTGCACAGATATAGGCTTTGGCAGTACTGCGGAGATGCAATGTTCAATGAACCACCTGAATGACAGGGTGCAAATTACCGGAAGGAGCATCTACCCACCAAGAGGTGCCAGACGACACCACAAGAAGCAACGCAGCATCCCGTCGTACGCGGAGGAGAGGGCGTAACCCCCCCCCACCCCCCCGAATTAGGTGGAATGTTCCCGTTACCAGTGATGAACCCTTACCACTGCAGAAAGGCCAAGACAACTTCATGCGTTCAGACAGGAGTCGGAGAAGACCCCTCAGATATAGTGACTTTGTGGCCAGATGCACTGTTTAGGGACCATGGCATAGTGTTGTTGAGAAGTTTGTTAAGAACTTTTAAGTTTTTTTTCCTCTTCATTGTTGTTATATGTTCCTTATCCTGGAAGGATATATATCTAGGAGGGGAGCAGTGTGACGGACTGCTGTGTGACATAGTGGCCATATATGGTAGCTCCATATTGGGGCATGCCATGTGGTCGTGATAGCAGAGCAGATTGTAAGAGTGTGTGGCTCGCAGATGATATTAAAAAGTGAAAAATT
Organism: Montipora capricornis; assembly: GCF_036669925.1. NCBI lineage: Eukaryota > Metazoa > Cnidaria > Anthozoa > Scleractinia > Acroporidae > Montipora > Montipora capricornis. Next base: position 55,751,076 of record NC_090886.1, read on the forward strand.
AAGTGTTCTTCACGTTCTGTGTTAGCGAACCCAGGTTACGGTAACAATACTATAACCAGCTATTTGCAAGAGCCTGATTTAATACAAGTCAGTTGACCACTGACTGTGAATCAGAAGTTTTGAGCATTAATAGTCCAATTCATCAGAGTAAATAGGCTAACCCTTGCAACACAAGCTTTTCAATCTCCTTATAAAAACTCATTCCATAGTACCAAACATTAATGCCCATTCAAAAGTTAAACACACACAAAGCAGCATCAAAGTTTCTTAGGAAAATAACGCCATAGACCTTATTCATAACTGGCGGTCACATAAATTTTATAATTCTTTTGTTCAAGTGCAAATTAGCCTACCACTCATTTTAGAGAAAGAATTCTTTTCAATTCACTGTATGGTACTGAGGCTTGGTAGGCTAATTTGCACTTGGACAAAAGAATTATAAATTGGCCTCCATTTATGAATAAGGTCTATTTAACAATAGCCCAATTGAGGCAAGGCCGAATGGGATATTGACCCGTGGCCCTTGAGGGCGAAGGGTCTAATTGTTTTAGTATCATCCAACTAGTCGGACAGAAAAGGCAATAATAAAGTTAGCAAATGCAAGTTAAAGAAATCTTAGTTTTGGGAATAAAACGAAAGAAATCGTCACGCTTTTCGCTACTCGAGAACTATTAATAATAGTCCTCTAGTAGCGTAGCCAATCAAAATGCAGGATTTGCATTAGCCCACTAGTTGGGTGATACTAATAGATATTATTTACAAGAGCAGAAAGCCAAAGACTTGCCAAGAACTATCCAAAATGCCTGACCATTAAGCAATAATGTAAAATTCCTTACATTTAAGGTGGGCAAGATCTTCCTTACTGACATCCACATCAGCTTAAAATACCAAACAAAAAAAAAACTTTAGTAAAGCTGTAAACCATCACAATAATCTGTCAGATACCCTTTAAAAACTACAAAAGTGCCTTGTTGATTTTGTTAAAAGTAGTTTACCTTTTTCAGCTATAGTAAGTTCTGGTGTGTTGACATGAGTTATGCATAAATTGTACCAAAGTGCAAATTGAACTACAACAAATACACTTTGCCTTTTTGATTTTACTCTTTCTATAGCCCCACATTACTCAACTCTCAAAAAGGATAAAACATTAGAGAGCAAAGGATTTAGGCTGTCAGTTGAATACTATTACAATAAACTGAAGACTAGTCAATTTTATAATTTTAGCTTAAACCAATTTAAATATTAAATTTACATCACAGTGACTGAATTATCACACCTGCTCCTTCATCTACACCGCGTTCATTCTGCTCACGACACTCAATCAATTCTATACACTGAGATACATCTTCTATACATGAGGCAATGTCAAATGATGTTAAATCAAATGAAGCAGCTTCTTCACATGTTTTCTCCTGAAATATAAAATAAGCCCGACATCATTTATTATTCGAAAGGGAAACAGCGTAGCTAAGAGGCTATACATGTATAATTATGGCGCTGGATTTGAAATCCACAGTTTCAAGGTCCACGTCCCCCCTCTGGCCACTAGTAGGAAATCACTGGTTCAACTTCTCAGCCATGGTTGTAAACAGATGGCTAATGTGCATCTCCTCATTTGGCATTCTTGAGATGGTTATATTTAGTTCTATTCCTTCCACTACTACCCTGCGAGCAGAGTCTCTTTCGATCTTCCTAGCTAGATAACTCAGGAAGAGGAAAATAGACTCTGCTCACCTCCTCCACATTCTTTGATTTGCCCTCATCCAAACCTGTTTTTTTAATTTTTGCACATGATCAATGTGTCGGTTACAGAAACTAGTCGGACAGAAACCTATAAAATTTTCAGTAAAAAATTATGTATGGACTATCTTGAGTTTCCAATGAAATGGTTCCTTGATTGTCGTGTGTTTGCCAGAGTTGTTCGAAAATATCCTGACTTCATTTTGCGGTTTTGTGGCTACTGGTCACGCGTGACTGACACCAAATACATTTAAATTTTTAACGCATGCTCAATACGAAATGTGGAGGCTGCGAGCAGAGTCTACCTTCCTCTTCCTGACTTATCTAGGAAGATTGAAAGAGACTCTGCTCGCAGGGTATTCCACTACAAGCAGGGATCCTTAATTCCTACATTGTACATGTATATTTTGTCATTGAGTTTAGGTTAGCATGATCCTAGAGTTCCTTTGTTTTTCTAACCCAAACAAAAATAAAATATAAAATTTTAAGTTGGCAGACAGTATGAGTAGAGTTACCACTGCAATTGTCAAAATGACTTTAAAATCTTTCAGTTTGAATCTATAGATGACTTCTATGAGTGAAGCAGCCGACTATTGACTATTAATATTCAAAATTGAACTATGGATATCAGATTTCCAGCATTTTCATCGGCTCACTGGACACAGGCTATCAGTTCATATATTGTGTATCTGCTTTACCTAATTTGGTCAAGGAACACATCAGCAATAAAGTGACCTGAAAACATTTTTGCAGCTCTGAGGAAAAATGGCTGGCAAAAGCCATTTTGGACCGAATTGACCTAGGCAGCAATCAATGCTTTAGTCAACTATCCCGGGAACACCAAACAAGAGTTGTTGATCCTGGAGTTTTTAATAAAACAATTATTATTCTACTCGGGCTTGCTCGTTGGTTATCTATCACTTCATAACCAGCGACTGCCCTCATAGAATAATATTGTATTATTTATAGCAAGTCAATGATTTCTTACCACATTATGTGCTTCATCGAACAGTATGATGCTACCAGCTATGTCCACACTATTTGCCTTTCTTGACTGTTGAAAACAAACAACCAACAAAAAAATGTCATGAGAGATTTAAAACAACAATATTGCAGACAAATCCCCCCATGAAATGCAGTTGACACAAGTGTGCTTAAAAACTTTAAATATTTTTGGTGTCCATACTGATAAATGAAGTAAACTCCATCTGTGTTCCTTGCAGCCTTGCACTTCTCCTAAGGTCTCCAAATTTACCAAAGCTATTACTGTGCCAAATATGTATGCAAGTTCATGAATCAGAATTATTGTTAATTGTTTTACTCACTTTGGCATCAAGTAGATAATTGTATGGCATAAATATAATATCAGCCCCTGTCTTGAGTTCTCTGGCCATGTAATATGGGCACACCCTAACAAAATGAAGGTCAAAAAAGGTGTTCTGAGTTCTAAATTATCCACACACACACACACACTGGTACATGTACACGTCATGGTTTACTTTTTTCTTGATTTATGATATGCTTCCCTTAATTTTTAACCAGTACTCAATCATTATCACAAACCAAAATAGCAGAATATAAAGGATAAAAAACCTGAACCAGAATTAAACCACAACATACATGTACATGTACAAATTTTCTTACCAAAGTGATAAGCCTTTTATAATAATTATTATTATTATCAGAATAACATTATTAGTTCTATAGTTGGAAAAATGGAACACCTGTGTTTTTTTCCAAGATCTACCAAATCTTCAATGTCAAGGATTCCTTGAGTAAAGTCTTTGTTGGCTTTGTTGGCTGTAGGGAAATAAATAAGACATTTTACTTGATTAGAGCAATGTACAACTGATCAAAAACTTGTTCGAAAAGTTGCAAGAATTTTAAAAAAATACCAAGAATTGACCAGAGAGAATCTTTTTTTTTATAATGTCAGGGTAGATACATTTTCATACCTTCCAAGTTGTTGTGAAAAGGACAATTCCGTGTTTGAACTTTAGCTTTACACATGTGCACCTCCATTTATTATCAAAATATGTAAAACACAAAACAGATGCAATGTTATGACAGTACTATTTTGACAAAGAGAACCCAGCATACTTCAGTTGTGGCTCTTTTCTCACCTTTGCAGAATTGGTTTCCTGTTTGAGTACATCATTATTAATGCAGAGTTGTTCACGAGACCCAATTATGCTGACTTTTGGCCTGACATAAAAAAGATAATCTTATGTTTTGAATACATTGTGGTTTACAGCTTCAATTTTTTTCTAAAACATCACCATGTAAAAATTACATTGTAGTTTTGGTCTTAGCAATATTATCTTGAGGTTTTCCTGGTTCCCCTTGACCCAGGAGAGAGAGGGAAATCATCTGGAAATTTCTTACAAAGGAAGGACAAAATGAGAATGATTTTTGGAACCTTTCTTTCTTTGTTAAGGACTTTATATTTCCATGAACAACATACCTGTAGATGGTATTTTTAAGTTCCTTCACAGCTTGTGACAGCTGTGAGTGGGTTCTTGATGCATACAGTATACGTGGAACCTCAAAAAGTGATGCTGTATTTACCAAGAAAGAAAAACCATTCAGCTGCAAGCCAGCCAGTGGAAAGCACAAATAACAAAAGCATACTGCCTCAAACTTTGCCTTTCAAAATATACCATCTCTGATATTTAAATTTTCATTAAAGATGTCATCCACATTACTTCAAATTACTGGGTGAATTTTTCTTGTGTTACAGTGGCTGACACTGTATTATGGCTGTTAGCAGTATAAACAAGAAAGCAAACACTAAACCTTGTTGTAGTGTATGGTACTTAAGCTTGTGGTTTCAAACATGGCTTTCAACAAAGTTCCCAAAAAACTGATGAAAAAATTTTGCTTTGCTTTGAGCTAAAAAGAACATGGAAAATGGTTGGATTTTGATTTCTGGGATGAACTGAAGGGCATTGCTCCTCCCCTGCTTTTATTTTGATTAGCAAATACAGATGAGGTTAGACAGGACAAACAGAATCAGAGAAACACCTAGCCAGAACACAAAGACTAACAAAAAGGGGTCACTATACTGTGCCTGGTAACGAAAAAAGGAACCTCTTTCTTGCACATGCTTAGTCATATTAACTTATATAATTCACCAATTTTGTCCCCAGAGTCTGCTTTTATTTTGGTCAGCACCAAGAAAGCGGACTCTGGCCACAGCCAAAGCAGGATTTCCGCAAATCATGGACTTCCGTCTTGTCTACGCATGCACAGATATTTGAAACAAAAGTGGTTGTTAACGGTTACAAAAATGGACCTCCACTGCGACTGCCCATAAATTGGAAGTGACCAGAGTCCATGTTCTTGCCACTGACCAAAAGAAAAGCAGACTCTGATGACAAGATCGATAATTCACAGGCTTGATTTAATTGTCAAAAGGCACAAATAACAGGTGCTAGGCAAAACAAAAATGAAAGGGCAGGATCAATCCAAATTACCTTTGTCACTATCTGAAGAACCCCAAGAGTCTCCTTTAGCAGCTTGTTTCAACTCTTCCCCAAGTGTCTGGACATAATTTGATCCACCTTGATCTGTGCTAACCCTCTGTTGAAGCTGAAGTTGAGCTACAAACGTTTCTCGCCAAGCTAATGTTGCACACAATAGACACAGAGTTTTCCCAGTACCAGTAGGACTTTCAAGAATACCGTTTTTCCCCTGCAACATATTTTGAAGAGGAGAAGTAACTGGAGGTTATTAAAGGAGGTTGCTTACTTAAAATTATTTTAATTAATGTGACGAGCATTTGTTGGATATGAGATGGTAAATAGACAATCTCATACCTGACCAGCGCAAGTCCCGTGCAAGTCCGGCCAAGTCTGGGTTTTTAAGGCTTTTTTTCAACTGCTCAAGTTTTACCTACTGTGACAGTCCTAATTGCTGCCGCAGTGAGTGAGCCTGAAGCGAACTATCGAGGCAGCTCTCTAAGCAGGAGTTCAAAAACACATTTATCTTCAGAACACATGATTGCGGTCAAACACACAATAAAATGTGGTTATGCGTGAATGGAGGAATTAAGAAGTGTGGTATGATATCCTCTGTTTTTCATTTCTCTTGTTGTGATAGTTTCACTATCACGCAACAAGAAAGTGGATTCAAAATCAGTCCATGAAAAAGGCCAAGAACTTGCAGGAATGTTGTAGGTAACAAATCTTTTAATGACCTCTCCAATTTTCAGGTCTGTGCGATACATCGTTTCTGAGTTATTTGTTGAAGCATTTCACGCAACTTTACAGCTGATTATAGAGTTGTATGGAGACGCCATGTGGTCCACCAATATGGTGCCTGGTAATCAACAAAATACATGTGTATGAACACACCTCCTCATGTTTTTGAAGGGCTCAAACTGCTGAGATTAATAGAGATCTACATGTGTTTTTTCAACCAAATAGCTTTGCATCATGGTGTCATGCAAGCTGACAATTCGCAAATTTAAAATGCTGTCTTTCCAAAAGAGGTCATGAAACTGTAAAGTTAAAAATATATATTTATTTCTAGGTCATTTTCAACCTCTTTTAGATAAAAATGCAAAAGACCTTGCAATTTTGATTCTAGAATTTTATGACGTTACTGTAAAAACCACCTATTGTTTTCTTTCTTCTCTCGAGAGGTCCAGTAGGGGACTCCACAAGACCTATTGAAATCTCCCTTCAATTTCACGCACGAACCGCCGTTAAATTGCCGCAAGCATAATTGAACACTTGATTTCCCTTCCCCTCGGCAGCTAGCATCTCTACCTTTTACGTAATTTAATTTTGATCATTCAAACTTCACTACTCTCACCTCTTGCAGACACTGAATCACTTTTTCCATGTAAGATACTTGACAATCATAAGGCTGGAAGGGGAAATTAACATCAACGCCTCTAATCTGTATCTCAATCATGATTAATTAAAAATTTTAATAACTTGAACTGAACAAGAACAAAATTCCCGCCATCTTGAAAAGTTAACATTGGTAACCAGGCGCTCACGGCTATGTTTCGTGTGCGACTGGGAACCGGGACTGGGGCCCGTTTCCCTCCCGAAACTTTACGGGGCGTTTTCGGGTGTCACAATTCCCTTGGTATCTCAAGAACGGAGAGGATTTAATTCGTCAAACTTCACAGTTATTTTTCTTTTTGTTGCCTTGAAAACATGTTAAAAGATCGGCTTTCTAAAACAAGCGCTTGGCAATTTCACAAATGGCTTTTCGGGCCCAAATAATTTTCGGGACTTTCGAGAAACGGGCCCCTGGTTTCAATATGTATAGGGAGACTATATGGGAAGTTAGCATGGATGTGTTCATACCAACATACATGGACGGGTGACAACACTTCTTTTTTTCACTGTGGCGTCATGGAACTGCGCAAGGGAACCGGAGGCAGTCTTTCCGTGTTCTTCGACTTAATTGACGAGCTTAACGTCCACGTAGTACAAAGCAAAACATACGAGGTTGCGTCAAGGCTTATTAAAATGAAAAGAAGGCCCCACTTCCGGTCGCCAGGAAATTATAGATTCTCGTGAGTTTCCTCTGAGGAGAGGCCACTACTTGCATTCTACTGAGGAACAAAAGTGCCCATTGTCAGGTTTCATTCTTCAAAGGCTCCCATCCTTGTTGAATTTTGTAGTTTATTAGAGGTGGTGGGAGGAGGGGTGAGTCGCCCGGGTGAGTCGTTGGCATCCTTTGATTTTCTATGATATATTTTATAACGAGTACAAAACTTGGGTATTTTGGGGGGCAAAATAGTGTCTGTATGTTGTATACGGGTAGAGGAACTTATTTCTGGGTTGCCAGACCCAGTTGGAATCACTAACCGAAAAAAGGGAACTTTATTTGAACATCTAATTCTCTAGCACTGGAGCGCTAATTGGGGACACTGTAAAATTGAAATTGACAAATCAACGCATATCAAATCAAATGTTGGTTTTTGAGACGAGGGAAAACTGGAGTACCTGGAGAAAAACCACTCGGTGCAGAGTAGAGAACAAACAAACTCAACCCACATATGACGCCAAGTCTGGGAATCGCACCTGCCCACAATTGTGGGAGGTGAATGCTCTCACCACTGTGCCATCCCTGCACTCAGAGAGACTCATTGCCAAGGAAATAGGACCCCAAAATGAGCAACAAGAATCAGCCTTAAAACACGGTTAACATCACAAAATCACAGACTTCATCAACAAATGAATTTATTTCAACACAAATTTTCTAAGCAAAACATTATCAAATCCTTTTACTTCAGCAAACTTTTAATCTTTCATTATAAAAAGAAATAAATCACAGCGATCCTTTGCAAATTCACCTTACACAAGAAATGTCAACAAAAGTCAATGTTAATGGTATTTTGTGACCTTACATAACAATGAGCATAAGCAACAACAAGCTTTTTTGGATGGAACTTATTTAGAGAAAAATATCCTGTATCATCATGCATGTTCATGTTAACCCCGGGCTTCAGTTGCTTCTCTCTTTGTTTTGAAATGTAGATACAGGGTTTCCACATCCTGGTTATGAGCCTCAACCTTCTCTACAATCTTCCTTAACTCTTTTTTTCTGTTCTCCTCAAAGTGTTCCAGTTTCTGTCTCAGCTTCTCTCCCCAGGTTTTCTTTGCCTCTTCTACAAGTGCCTCTACCAGCTGCCTTGCTTGTTCGGTCTTTTGTGACCTTATTCGCAGTCGCTCCTGAAGTGCATGGATCAATGCCTGGCGCTTTTCTTCTGTTGTTGCCATCTTCACTTGCAAGTTTTCCTCTGCCAACTTGGACTGCTTCTCAGTGCTCTCTTGCAAAGCAGCCAATATCTCTTGTGCATGCCTTTCACGAGCCAGCCATCGCTCTGTCTGAGCTTTACGATGAGATTCTAAATTGTCTTTGATCACCGCTTCCTTCTGTTGAATCCTCTCTTCCAGTTTTTTTGCATGCAATTCACTCAATTTCCGCAACTTAAGTTGCATTTCTTTGATGCGCTGATCCTTTGCATGCAGCCGATCAGTTAGGGCTTTAATCTGGGCTTCCTTATTCTCAATATGTTGGTACATGTTTTGCTCCTGCTTTTCTTTAACCAGCTTGCTTTTCTGTTCTTCAATTAGTTGCCTCTTTGTCTGAACCTGATTTACCCTCTCCACTTCAACAGCAACTTTTGCCTGCTTTTCACCATCTATGCTCTGAAAGACAAGCACAGAAAGAAATTAATTTTATTGTTATGGTAAATCGTTAAGTATGCATTTAGTAGCAGTGGCAAGCAAATTTAGTTAGGTCATCAGAAATAGCCAGCTTGATTTACAGTGCGACTGGGAAAACTGTGAACACCTAAAATATGTCAGGAATGGTTATTGTTCTTAAGCCAATCATGTTTGAGGACTTCACGCACCAAAACCACAAACTGAATAACCGTTATACTTTGCTTGCAACGGTGCCACATGTGGAAAGCAACAATTGCTTCGGAACACCAGTGATTGGTGAAAGCACGAATACATGCACTGTTCTATTTCTTTTTGGGTAGTCTCAGAGGTTAAACAACCAGAATTAGCGCAAAATAAAACAATTACCTGGCAAATCTTAAGCTCGACACACTTCGTATCGCGCAAACAACAGTTAACACTCTGCCCATTAGCGAGTGGATTTCAGATGTGTGATTGGACAGAAATAACATTCCTGACATATTTTAGGTGTTCTCAGTTTTCCTGATTGTACTGTAATAAGGCTACAATGCTGGTCAAAACTGTTGGGACAATTCAGGCTTTCCGCCCTCCCCCCATTACAATATTGATTTTTCACAGAGTCTGAAGTCAAGAGTACTTCATCAATCGCACGATGTTTCAACATTGTCTGGGGTGAAGGGGGGACGTTGAAAAGGCAGTGAAAGAAGAGCATGCGTTACTCATATAACGATGGAAGCATGTACAGTAAATTCTCTACTTTTGAGCCAAATTTAAACAAATGAAAAGAGAAGGGACTATTTTGCTTCAGCAGGTAAAGCATAGTGCTGAAAACTTTCGTGCCTTGACCACTTATAGATTTTAGTCTGTCTAATCAGACGATTTTACTTGTCAATTGGGGCCCCCTTTGGCCTAAAAGGGTTAAGTAAAGTTTACGCAGTCATGAAATTTACTCTTTACTCCTAGGAGTGACTCCTAGAAGTGAGACTTGATAGATTTTACTCTAATGCCAGATGATTTTTAATCGTCAATGGGAATGGTTCAGGAGTCAATTGGTTAAAATTCATATTCTGAAGTTTCAGGTGTCTACCAATTTTAGGGCACCTGAATCATGTGATCAAAATGCATGACAACAAACACTGACTTGACATTGGTGCCAAGAAATCGATCCAGCATGATGGATGAGGAAAAAGACAAGTCACTGATTGCATTGCGGGGGTGCTAAACCTGCACATCCCCTCTCGCTAAGTCCAGTGGGAATCCCTCCTTGCAATATGAACCTGATATAGAATTAATGAGCATAAACAAACTCTTAGCACCAATGTGACGTCAAAACACAGGCACTTTGTAGTAAACTTGATACAGTCCCTTAACCATTTTTGTAGGCAAAACGGTCTGATTAGTAATTACTCTGACAAGAACAGGTTCCAACAGTGTTTGCCAACATGTTGGAGTCATCAGCATGACTCCCTGATGTCGAGTCACCACTTGTTGCTGTAAATGTTTGCCAGCATATAGAATAATGGTACGGCCAGCATATGTGAATTAGCTAAAAGCTTTGGCAGAACGAAGTAAGTACCAATGGGAGATTTTTCCATTACTGATATGGACAACTGTGGCACAGTATTTCATAATTAACCAAAATGTTCCCAAAATCACAAACGGTGGTTTGATATTAACATTAATATCAATTACTTAACATAAAATACTTGTGCTTTTTTACCTTTTTTCTCTTTTCAACTGCTTTCATTTTCTCGTCCAGTTGTTCCTTGTTTTCCTTTCCTCTGCGTGGAGTAAGACGCGGCTTTCTCGCATTTTCCACCTTGGGACTTAGTATTAAATCATAGGCCACGCCGTTGCTGGAGGGGGTTTCTTCCAATAAGTAATTGTTAAAAGCACAGTGTTAGGAAATCATTAAGCTTAAATCTAAAAAGTGTTAAGCCTGATCAGTTATCCGATCTCACCTTGATGTTCGGGCGTGTCAACAGACGCCATTTTATTTAGTCAAAGAAAATGCACTGGAGAGGTTGATTCTCGTTGATATACTGACTTAAGGATGGCAGTCTGTAGCCGAGTAATAAAATTTACTTTCGACTGAAGACAACCCCAAGATTTATGAAGTAATTGAAGGGGAAGAAACTTCGCCTACTTGTCGACGCTTCAACGTCTACAAGCCAGCCGTGTTTGCTCGCGTGTTTCAAAATATTTCCATTAGTTCACGTGACATCAAATAAGCAGTTTGATTGGTTGTTCTTTGTAGCACCGCACTAGGGTCTAGTTTCTCTATTTGGTCTGCAAGTATGTTCATTTCTCTTCACCTAACTAGTTATGTGAAAGAAGATTTGTTCTTGAGAATTTTCATTAGAACTATTTTGAAAAAATTATTTTTCATACACACGACCCATGACAATATTGTCAATGACACTTGGCAAGGAAAACTTGCTCGTGGGTAACCGGCTTTAGAAGCTCAAACGAAAAAACAATAATTAAGATGTAGTCTGTCAGTTTTCTTTGACGAGTTTTGTCTTAGCAAGCCTTTATTTGCTCGTGTGAACAAATAAACAAGCTTTCCTTTCACAAGTTTATACTGTAGCCAGCAAAACAAGTACACAACGGACACCAAAAACGAAAAGGCAGGGTGCCAAACTTGATTTATGCATACTTAGTGTTTGACGAGAGAAAAAAATGTTGCTGGCTTGCGGTCTGGGCTTTGCTTAACGTGAATCGGAGGTGGTGGTTTCGCCATTCGACAACGCGGCAAGTTTGCAACGCAGTTTCTTGTTTGAGTAAGTTAAGAGGGTCTCCCAAAGTTAGGTTGGGGGAGCCAGCGAACATGGCTAATTTGAACTGGGGAACTAGGAAACAAATACGAAATATCTTACAGAACAAGAGAACATAAACCATTTTAGGGATCAAAATGCTGAGAACAAGTTTGGAAGTAATTTGGGGAACAAAGGAACAGAAGCAATCTTTTATAGGAAACAAGGGAACAAGGACCCCCTGAGAGGCCCTCGGTTAAGTAGGTTTATTCATTATAAATTTAAATTTTTAATTATGCAAAGTTCACCCTAACCCGCAAATAGCTATTGCTAATCTAGGCGGGTAGGAAGGGGGCGTAGATGAATGGTGCATCGAACTTGGTTCCTGGTGCATGAATAGCATCTGTTTCGTATACTTTCCTCGTGGAAAAAAATTTCAACTCAGAGGCCCGCAGTATTTCAGATATTCGGATACGAGGTTTGTAGTTATGCCACGGTAATAACCTCCAAGGGAAGGAACGTGAAATAAAGTTGATTTTCCACCTGGGAACTGTTCAGCCTCATGAACTTAACATCAATCTAAACTTTATTTAAAAGTGACTTGATGCATGCGCGTGCCACCATTCATCTGCGCGCTTCCATCTTATTGCGTATTTCAACTGTTTTCTTCACACTGAAGAAGGGTTCTACACCAGAAACGTCTGTCACCCTAGTCTCATGCAAATACCCCCTTAGTAAACAAAATAAAACTCGAAGAAACCCACTTCGAGACGGCCTTGTAATTTGAGAAGAAAAATCTTAAGTTGAAACTCTAAATGCCCAGTGTCTTGTTGTCTTGGGCATGACTCAAGTTGTTTTTGGCGTGGCAAAATAGAGGATATCTCTCGAAATAGTAGACAGAATGGCGCCAGGTTACCCAAAAAAAATTACAAAGAGACAACAGACAAGTAAATGCAACATTAGGGAGAGTTCGCAAAAACTTGTTGGGGTGTTTAGGGGTGGGGGCTGATGAGAAATTATCTACTATCGGAAAAATTTGGAGGACCCCTACTTGCTGCATTAAACATTTTCAGGGACCCCCTTTTAGTATCCCTAAAAACTGAAACACCCCCAACCTACCTCATGGCCAGAAACGAATACACGATCGCGATGCAGAAGTCAGAATGAGCGAAACAAATTAAGCCAAAAACAGAAAAATCCTTCCAAAGAGCATAACGATCTGCCAAAAAACGCGGAGAAAGGGCAAGGCAAGTCTTTAGAAAGCCAGCTATCTCACTGATACATGGCACATTCTAACAAGCGCCCAAGAACAAAAGCATCCTGAGCCCGGGTCAAAGATTTAAAAGCAGAATCACTTCCTTCTACCACCGACAAGCCTATCGTTTGAAAATTAAATTGATGCAAAAGCGTGAGGCCAAAAGGTCACATTCACATTACTGTAGAGTCAAGGTTTTTGGAGAGCTTTGTAAAGTATTGGATATATTTCTGAAAGCACCGGGCGTGACACTTTTGGCACCGCAAGGCACCCTGCACCTTGCGAGCGAAAGGCGCGAGCTACCTAGGGCGGTCTGGGGAAATTCTTAAAATAGAACTCTCAGAAATGCTGTTTTTGGAGCCCAGGAATCACTTTCCCAGGCAAGGTTGGAGTTCACTCGAACTCTATTTAAAAAGTAATGAATGGGAAACCACTGGACGAAACGTCCGGCCTCCAGCCTCAAACGAAAACCCTGGCCTGCTGCAGAGAAAATCAAAACCAAGGAACTAAAAATATATCATCAAGACGAACTATTTTCTCGGAAGAATTAAATATCACACAGTAGTACGAAGATCCAAATCTAAAGTATCATAGAACAAAACCATTGCAGAATGAAACCTTACTCCAAGTGCCTAAAAGAGGCGTCCATTCAGATATGTACTTGAGAGAGGCCTGTCAACCACATTATTATACTTTGTTAAAATGCGTTTATATTGGCTAATGACAATTTTTGTCTTCATTATTTAAGCTACCCCCTTGAGAGTGTTTATATTTTCAAACATCCCCCTTTTTACCTCTAATTTTTTTTAGGAACCCCCCAATTTCTTATCAGTGGTTCTTTTTTTTATCAAGCCTTCTCGGATTTGTATCGACTAAAGCTTGGGCATGACCAAGACAATCCGGTCGGCGGGTTTAAAACACAGGTCACAGGTTACAGGTCAGGTAAAGGTACACCTTATTTAACCTCAGAAGTTCCTTTACTCTCTAGAGAGTATTCTCCTAGGAAGCCGACGCCACGGTGCGCTCATTTTACCCCCCTCTTTCCATCAGTGCTCCGTTTTAAGGGTATTTAAAGCTACTTAGGCTACACTGAAAAGAAAGAAGTCGAAACAAGGATGCGAGACCCGGGGATCAAACTTAGGACCTTATGCACCAAGGCCGCGCATTAACCGACTGTGCCATCCTTGCTCCTTAGGTCACAGGTCACAGGTCAGGTCAGGGCAATAGGAAGAATATTTTTCTTCCAACGAAATTGACTATTTTCACCATCCCATAATGCATTTTTGGGGGGGGGGGCAGGGGTATTTACATAAAAACACTATACAAGTTCTTTACTCTTGGGACTGTATCATGCTTCAGTGAACTGAACATCCATTGTTTTAATGCAAATAATCCCCCACCTCCCCAAATGACCTAGATTATGGGAAGGGTGAAAAAAGCGAATAACGAGAAATATAAATTAAATAAATTATGGCAGTACCCATAAGTCCTGTCATCGCGTGATTTATCTTGTGAGCACATGGGTAAAAGCCACAGAAACGGAGGACAAGAGCAGAGCCGAGGACAACAAGGTTGGAAGCAATTTGCTCGTGAATTTCGTTGTTTTCGTTCTGCTGGAACGGATTTAATCGCGTAGAGCCACATTCTGAAGCTTAAAGTAAACAATGCCGCGCATTATTAGAGATCCTTTCTCGTATCCCGTGGGCTTCGAATTATGGGGCCGAGGTACTTTTGAGTTATAACTGCAAGTGCAGTCTCCTCGAGTAAGCCGATTGTTTTCAATTCAGGAAACTGAAGCATGATACAGTCCCAAGAGTAAATAAATTGTATTGTTTTTTATGTAAATACCCCCACCCCCTCCAGAAAAAATTGCATTATGGGATGGTGAAAATAGTCAATTTCGTTGGCAGAAAAATATTCTTCCTATTGCCCTGACCTCACCTGACCTGACCTGCAACTTGTGACCTGGGGCCGGTTTCTCGAAAGTCCCGAAAACTTTTCGGGTCGAAAAGCCATTTGTGGAACACCAACCTCTTGTTTTGGAAAGCAGATCTTTTAACATGTTTTCAAGGTAACAAAAAGAAAAATGACTGCGAAGTTTGACGACTTAAATCCTCTCCGTTCTTGAGACACAAGGGAGCTTACGAAACGAGGACGACGACGGCTACGAGGACTTCATTTAAAAATACGAGTTCGCGTTATTTATATCACTGCGAAACTATTTCATGTCGTTTCACGTTAAAAATGTGTAGTAACTGGGGAGGAATTAAACTGGTATGAGTGGGTTGGAAGCGTAGTGAGAGAACTGAAAATTCATCGTCATGTGCTAACGTCCTCCACAGAACCTTGAATTTGGTCATTTCACGTCGTAATTTAGGAGATGACGGCAAAGAAATGTACCAAAATGTAAAACGCACGTGCAGAGCGTGCAGAACCATTGTTTTTGCTCACTAAACCTATTGTTTTGTAGCGTCGTCGTTTCGTAAGCTCCCTACAAACGTAATTGTGACACCCGAAAATGACCCGTAAAGTTTCGGGACTTTCGAGAAACGGGCCCCTGACAGTGACCTATGGTTTAGACCAGTCGCAATCCGGTACAATATATTGTATCATATATAACGTATGTACCTCCTGAAACAGAAAAAGGTACAGCTCACGCAAGAGATCGGTTCTCTGATCTCCGCATGAAAAGTAAGTGATCTCTGAGTTTTAAATAGCTAGAGACGCACATAACAATCCTGCAATGTACAATCGCTGGTGAACGAACAAAAGGAGCTAATAATAAGGGATCTTTGGCAGCGATCGCGAAACGTACGTCAAGACCACCTGCAGTGAATAGGTTAAACGAAACGGGTTCACATTGCGCCCAGGTGGATAATCAGATGTCATGGTTTGATGCCACTCTGTTTTGAATAGCCTGCGTAGCAGGCGGTTTGGCAGATTTTAGACGTTTCCTTTCGCTGGGTTGACTTTCGAGTGGTTTTGAATATGGTCGTCGGAAACGAGAACGCGAAGGGGGAGGGGACGAAGAGAAGGAGTGAGAAACCGCCTAATTAATAAAGTTAGCTGTAAGAAAGAAGCAGCCATAGGAACGAAGAAAATTGATGACTTTTATTTTTAATAATTTTAGACTTTTCGATGTATTTTAGTATTTGAGCATTACATATTTTCATTTTTTTAAACACTTTTATTTGGCGCGTCGACATCAGCTTTTAAGGTTGCCTTTTCGGACCCGCCTTAACAAATAAATTTATGTATGTATGCATGTATGCAATCAACTCTTCAACATTTTCGAAACCTCCGTTCGCCCACGAACAGAGAAAATATAGTTCCTGATTGGGTGATCAAGTCTCAGAAAAATCCGCTTGTCAGTCAAAATTTATTGCTCCCTTTCATAAAAGTGTAAAGACAAACAGCGCGGAAAGAGGCGACAATCTGGTTTTCTCTAAAATTTGGAAACTTCCTTATGGTAGCTTGGATTTTCTGGTGTTTGTAAGGTCCTTGTTATTACAAGGATTGACACTACAACATCTTACCACGTAAGAGCAATGTTATGGTACCATGTGAAACATCAATTATTGCTGAAAGAAATGCAGTAATTTTTTTGACGTAACAAGTTACAATGGCAACAGGAAAGCCTTGCAAAAACACTCTATGTTTTGGCTTTAGCTGCTCATATGTGAAAAACAAACTCGGTGACCCCAATTTTTCAATAATTTGCACAAAAGTGATCAGCAGGCCAAGATGAAACTCTCTGCAAAGTTTAGAAAAACTCTATGGAGCAGATTCAGAGCAACCTTATATTTTCAATTATTTAAGGTGGCTCTAAATCTATTTCGCATAATTCTGTTAAACTTTGCAGAAAGTTTCATTCTGGCATGCTGCTTACATTTCAGAAATAAAAACTGGGGGCCACTGAGTTCGTTTTTGAGATATGAGCAACTAAAGCCAAAATATGGGGTGTTTTTGCAGGGCTTTCCTGTTGCCAGAGTAACCTTTTTTTGTCACAAAACTGAATTTTTTCCAGCAATAATTGGTGTTTGGTAAAGTACCATAACATTGCTGTTAAGTGTTGAAGTGCCATTCCTTCTAATTAGAACATTTCTTTCAAGTGTTAAACCGGTTTGAGCCACCTTAAATAAGAGCAGAAAGATGTAGGTAAGACAAATAAATGGTGGTGATATTTTGGCCATCTTTCCCAAGGGATTTGGCAAAATCTTCATATTTCAGTTTTTTAACTGGTGAAATGTGTTCTGCATTAGTAATCACACCTTTGAAAAGTACATGTATCATCGGTGACCAGAGTAAATTAAAGATCTGAAGCTGAAGGATGATGGCTCATGGCAACCTCTCATTGGTGGCTGGTCTTCCATTGTAAACCAGAGTAACATCAGTCCATTTTGTATTCATTTCTGTGTTCATTTCAATTTATTTTGCCATTCCATTCAGTTGTGCATGATGTTTTTGAGGAGAGCAGCTATGCGACTCTTCAAACAGTCTTGCTTTTTAAAATCTGATTTTACTGGCACTACGACTGGATGTATGCTGGTATGCAGACTACACAGCACTGCTCCAAGAGCTCTCTCCCCTGAAGAGGCACGGCTGGAAAACTGGCAATGTCGCTTGGATTTGGCAGCATGCTATCGGGGCTTCGAACGGTATGATTTACATGAAGGGATATGCAATCATCTGAGTATGATGGCTCCTGCAGCCAATGGACAAGGAGAAGTGATGTTGCTTATACCATATGGTTTGCACTGGAGTGAGGTAAAAATAATTGTTTTTTTTTCTTTTCAGTATTCTGATGCATCTTGATATGACTAATTTGTTTCTAAAATTGTTCTGTCATAAGCAAGAACAGTATTGAAACTGAAAAAGGTGTGAACCCAGGGATAGCAATCCTTGATGGAATGTGGTGGTACAATTGAGTGAAGCCAAAGTCATGTTCAGATTCACTTGATTCTGAAGACGATTTTCACTCAGATTGGTCACATATAACAGTCCTTTTGAGGACTTAACTCATCTTTACAATCACATTTCATTAAGGAACATGGTATTGTATCAAAATTTTCTATTACTGATGATCAAGTATGTTTGGAACACATTTTCTTGCAGAGAGGTATTAATAGTTTGTTCTGTTCACTATGGTGGTTTTATGAATGTGGCTTGTGGATAAATAGGAAGATCATAGGTCAAGCCCTCAAAATCTTTCTTCTCGAGTTCTTTTGACATACATTACAAATTACATCTACAACATTTTTCAGGTGAAAGCATCATCATTTTTGGGTCTGAATGAAAAGGGTGAAGTACTTGAAGGAACAGGTCAAGCCGAGATTTCTGCATCAACTATTCACAGAGGAGTTCACCATGTTCGGCCAGATGCTGTGTGTGTGTTTCATGTGCACCCACCATATTGCACAGCTCTAGGTAAAACCAAATTTTGTTCGTTTAATTGAGCTTGATTGAAAATCCCACTGCAGCTTTTAAATGGTAGATAATTGGCACCTAGACTTGATTACTAGAAGTCTGGCTGTGATGTAAGGAAGTCTCCAAAGACAAATAAAATTGGCAGCTGATATATAGAGATTGTTACCAAACACATGCAGTCAAAATTAATGTTTTGACATTTTCAGACATAGAGAGTCAACATCCCTCCATTTCCATTTTCACTTAACAGTCTAAGGGGCTTACAAAATCTTTTCTCTAACCCTCGACCGGTTGGCTCAGTTGATTGAGGACATTAAGCATCAGCCTACTGTGCAGAAGGCCGCACCAACAAGCAGGGTCTTTAAATAGCTTATTATAAGTAAGGAGAAAGTGCTGCCTTTGTAATGACATCTTCAAATTAATAGACTTTCTAGTATTCTGGATAAAGACGATAAACTGTTGGCCCCCCCTCACAACTCTTTTGTAATTTGTAATAATGGTTTACCCATGGAACACCGTTGGCTTAGTTGGTTGAGCATCGGGCTGCCATGCGGGAGGTTGTGAGTTCGACTCCGGCCGGACCAACACTCAGGGTCTTAAAATAATTGAGGAGAAAGTGCTGCGTTTGTAATTACACCCGCAAATGGTTAGACTTTCAAGTCTTCTCGGATGAGGACTATAAACTGTAGGCCCCGTCTCACAACGCTTCAATGTTCATAAAATCTGTGGGACGTTAAATATCGCACACACTAGTCGAAAAGAGTAGGGCGTGTATTTCCCGGTGTTGTGGAACGAGGAACTGGAACGAGGGGCAAGATGGCGGTTATATTTTTATCTCCGTCTTCTTTGTCCAGTATAAGACACTTAATAGCCATAATTTTTGTTTACCTCGTTCTTAATATCAAGATAAATACTTCTCAAGACGTCAGGAGAGATTCTACTTATTTATTTCAACCTGAAAGATCAATATTCCTGGTTTCCGTTCCTGAACAAGCTCAAGTGCCAATAGTAAAACAACATGTGCGAAGGAAGAAATTTCTCTCCTTGTCGATTAGTTACTATCCGAATGCCACTTCTCGTTTCCAGATCAACAGGATAAGTACAAGTGGTGATGTAGCCATTAACCCTGGCCCTCAAACAGCAGCATCTAATACGACTAAGGACAAATGCTCGATTTGCTCGAGAACTGTCGCTTCTAACCACCGTGCCATTGAATGTGATAACTGCCTACAATGGTGCCATATAAAATGTGGTTCAGTTACTCCTCGTGAATACCAACAAATGATCAACTTGGAAAATCTCTCCTGGCTTTGCCCGAAGTGTATGTTACTGCAGCAGACCTCTGACTATAATCAAGTGAACCTGGAAGATGGCGACTTCGCTAGTGTCTTGGAGCAAGGAGACGATCCTTTCTTTGTCTTGAATCAACAACTTGGTGACAGGAACTTGAAAATTGCTCATCTTAACATCAATGGTTTACTAAATAAGCTACCAGAAGTCCATAATATTTTAGATCAAGCTAGTTTTGATATCCTGGGCATCTCGGAAACCCATTTAAGAGAAGATATTCCAGATGAATGGATCAATATCAATGGATACAGTTTTGTGAGAAGAGATCGTGATTCAGGTCCTGGAGGAGGTGTCTTAATATATTTCAAAGCGAACCTTACTGCTTATTTGGTAACCCGTTGGAATTGCACCCATTTAGAAGCGGCATGGCTAAATGTAACAATAAGATCACAATCTTTCCTGATAGGATGTATTTATAGACCACCTCTAGACTCCTTATTTTTCAATCATTTCAGGAACGTGCTAGAAAACATCTGGCTAAGAAGGAAAAATATTATTCTTTTGGGCGACTTCAATTCCGACATGTTAAAAGGATCAAGTAATATTGAATCTCAATATGGAAGAAGGCTGAAAAGGATAATTTCCTCTTTTGGCCTGAAAAACATCATGTCCTGCCCGTCAAGAGTTACACTTACTTCAAAGTCTCTCATTGACCTCATCATCACCAGTCAACCAGCTAAAGTGAAAACCTCTGGCGCAATTGACCTTGGTATTTCTGATCATCACTTAGTATTTGCTGTCTTTATGACTACTAGAGTTAATCCTAAACCCAAGTATATAACAACTAAAGCATACAAATCACTTGACATTAAACAATTTAGGAATAATATGGAACATGCGCCGTGGCAATTAGCTGCTATTTTTGACGACGTCGACGATAGCTTGTACCTGTGGGACTACTTATATAAGGATATAGTTAACTATCACCTCCCAACTAGGAATGCTAAAATAAGATGCAAATCTTTACCCTGGATTTCTACTTACATAAGGAAGCACATAAATCTTCGCTATAAGTTACTTAAAGAAGCCAAGTCATCTCAAGATCAAGCCAAATGGGAATTATATAAATCCAAGAGAAATGAAGTAAAAAAGTTGTTAAAACAAGCGGAAGCAGCTTACTGGGAACAGGAATTTAATAACTCTAAAGATCCTAAGCAATTTTGGAAATTAACCAACAAGATT
>NC_090886.1:55784460-55791960 GCF_036669925.1 Montipora capricornis
TGATAATATAATATTAGGGAGCTTAAGCACGCGCGTTTTTAAGACGCGGACGGCAACCGGAAGTGAGCTGTTTTCCCTTTTAACTTGTCTTCGCACAACCACACTTACATTGCTAAGTATTTTTTCTCCATCAGAGATGATTGGTGTAAAAATCTGGGAGACACCACTGCCCCGGCACGCTAAATGTTCTCTTGTCGTCCGCGTCTCAAAAACGCGCGTGCTTAAGCTCCCTTAGGGAGTTTAAGAAGCGACGACGGCTACGACTACGACTACGACGACAAACACCACTAAACAATAATATCATTGGTTAAAAGAGCATAAATAATCGTGCAGCACGGATTTTAGCAAGTACGGTTTGCGGTCCTCTGCATAACGACGACGTGAAATCACCAAATTTGAGGTTTTGACGACAACGTAAGCATGCAACAGAGAATCTTTCATTCTCTCTTTTCACTCTGAAACCGCTCATTCCAGTTTATTTTTAGGATACTTCGCCCATATTGTAGGACGTGAACGAGACTGAATAATCGCGGAAGAGCCTAGTTTTCATTTGTAGGGAAAATCCCAGACGAGTTTGCCGACCATCCCAGATTTTGCCGACTAATGAAAACCATAAATCGTAGACATCCTCGGTAATCTGGGATGGTCGGGGACGAATCAGGAAAATAGAAAGCGTTTCTATTTTCCCGACGTCATAGTGTCCCAGATTTTTGCGATCGTCGGCGATTATTCCCGACATATGAACTTTCAGGGACGTCGGCGATGGTTCTTAGCTCGTTACCAATCCTCTAAATTGCATGTTTCAATTTTTGGCGCACTTTCCATTTTCCGCCAAAGTCACCATCGGGAGAATCTAGGACAAGCATCTGGCGATTTTTCGATATGTCGGCAAAATCTGGGACGGTCGGGAAAATGTGAAATCCCTGATCGTCTGGGATTTTCCCGACATATGAAAACAGGCTTAATTTACCGACACATCGGAAAATCGCCAGACGGTTGTCCCAGGTAAATGGAAAGTGCGCCAAATCAACAGCTCGCCAAATCTTGAAACTTGCAATTTTAAAGGATTGGTAACGAGCCGACGCCGACGTCTCCGACTGTACAAATTTGAGTTTTCATATGTCGGGAATGATCGCCGACGATCGCAAAAGTCTGCGACACGTCGGGAAAATAGAAACGCTTCCTATTTTCCCGATTCGTCCCCGACCATCGCAGATTATCGGGGATGTCTACGATTTATGGTTTTCATTAGTCGGCAAAATCTGGGATGGTCGTGAAACTGCGAAATCCCCGATCATCTGGGATTTTCCCGAGATATGAAAACTAGGCTTTAAGATGACGTTTTCGTCGACCGTCGCCGTCGTAGACTACAAGGATCCCAAAAATTTAATAAGGGCTAATAACTAACAATTAGACCCGTTGCCCGCAAGGGCGACGGCCAGTATTGACCCGTGGCCCTTGAGGGCGAAGGGTTTAATTGTTTTGGTATCACCGAACTAGTCGGACAGAAAAGGCAATGATAAAGTTAGCAAATACAAGTTGAAGAAATATTTTTTTATGTATATATGTTTTTTTATCTTGTGTAATAGTCCGCGCGGTGATTCAATAAAGACAATGTTAGTTCATCCAGTCTACTCTTATTAGATGAGTCTCCTGCATTTGTGATGCCGATAGCCTGCTGGCGGTGAATGGGGTGTGGCGCTGTGCACTCTCCATTCTCCGCGCGGTACTTGTATTTGCCTCTCAAGCCAACAATATACCGCCAGCTAGCTACGCAGGCTATGATGTCGACAAAAATACATGGTACAGACTCGGAAGGGTGCCACCGATTTATGGTTCAGAATTTGGAATTTGTCTTACAGGGATTGTCAGGGATGTATTTCCGTGTGGACGATTGAGTTGTGATTGAAAATCGTTTCTACATTAGAACACACTAATTTTTAATACTTGAACTCGTTATTCGGCGCCTCACACGAAAATGCTAATGACAATGAAATGTTTAGCGTAATGCTTCACAATTTCTGCTGTTAATTCAATTCGTTTCTTCTTGATAACGCAATTCGGGAATCCTAATGACGCATCTTACTTAATTTATGAATCGATCAAAAGTAATGATAACTTTTTTTCAGACGTTTTTCTAAAACGGACTTGATGACGTAATCATCGCCTTTGGTTTTGGGTTTTGGCTGCTGTCATGACGACTATTTATTGTAAACCATATCCTTCAGCCAATCAGAACACAGAATAGATTGTACTTTGTTTTAAACCACCGAGAATCGTCTCTTTGTTCACACAGTTTGACAAAATTCATGGTGAGGTGGTCTGCTGTGGCCTGCGACAAGATTTATATACCATGAGTGCCGAAATAGACTCACATATCACGAAGAAATATGAAATTAAGAAGCGTTTGGGAAAAGGGGTTGGTTCTTTGTTGTGTCGTATTTAGTGTGGACGGCGCAATTCTAAGTGATAGCTTTTCATTCATCGTATGTTTATCTCTGTTTACAGGCATACGGAATCGTCTGGAAAGCGATAGATCGGCGCACAGGAGAAGTTGTCGCTGTAAAAAAGATTTTTGATGCCTTTAGAAACCAAACAGACGCTCAGGTATGTCGGAAAACACGCTATGTTTTTCTGTGTATAAGCTTAGCTTCGACTTCATTGAATGAATCGATCGCAACACTGTTACGTTATTTATCATTCTTGTTTCTTGCTTTTCAGAGAACGTTTCGAGAAATCTGTTTTCTTCAGGTATGTTCATTGTTTTACAGCTGGGTATCTCAAGTATTTTTTCCCTGTAAAGATAAAACTAGATATAAGTTATATTGCCATACATTTCTTCCGCACCGATCTTAGTCGATCCGATTTCCGCCTCCGATTTTTTAGCCGGTTTGCATCTCACAAGTGATTCTTGTTTAATTCCAGGAATTTGGGGACCACGAAAATGTCATAAAACTTCTAAATGTGATAAAAGCAGACAATGATAAGGATATTTACTTGGTTTTCGAATATATGGGTAAGCTTAATATTATTTAAGCTTATATTCCAAGGTTTTGCCAACGTTGTGGATGTCATCTTACATGATAGAGTTTATTTTTAAGAGCTCACATAGTTTCCATTTTGTATTTTCCGCAATTTTTCGCCCTGTTAAGCGAGCCGATAAGACTTACTGTTGTTATAAATTGTATACGTGAGTCATTTTAACTCGAGGTGTGATACGGTAGCGTCCGCTTGCTGAGCGCCACAAGGACTGATTTGCATGTTGGAGTAAATATTGATTGCATTACTTAATTGGGGCATTTGTCTCGGAACTTCGTAGTTTTCAAGTAGATATATTTGGTCCCCGAGGCAGATACATTTCGTAATTTCAGTGATTTGTTTCAACTGCCACGTCAACTTGAAACTGTCATACTTTGTTTTTCAAAATTATATATTTGAACTCATGTTGGCAATTTTGCAAAAGGAACTTTGACTGTGGTTAATTAAGCCAAAGCATTATGGTTTCTTCATATATCGTGACCAACGTAGTTCGTTTGAAAGTTCAATATAACGTCTGAGTCAAGTGACGTCTTCATATGAAATTGAGATCTTGAGAAATTTATTTCAAACCAATTCCGCCAGAGTAGCAGTGCACATATGAAGAGATATGAAAGGGGCAGACTTCAGTCGTCTTTTATTTTTGCCCACATGGGATATTGTACCTGTTCTGAAAATAAATCAGCAACAAGAATGCCAGTCGAATTATCGATTTTGGTATGCTTTATTGAGCATATGCTGAACAAGCTGCTAACTTTTGTGGTGAAATGTAAAATTTTGATCTCATGTTAACAAAAACGTTTTTTTTTCTTCGCAACTTAAAATGTTGAAAGGTCATCAAAATACCTGGTCAAATGTGTTGATTATTTTCAATTCAGCCTTCATTGGTTCATTGTGCAAGTGACAAGTTAACATTTTTTTTTGCAGATACAGATCTACATAATGTTATAAAGAAAGGCAATATTCTGAAAGATATACACAAAAGATATATAATGTACCAGGTAAGGTGCCTAAACATATAACCATGAACAATCACAATAATTTATAGTTGTTTTATGAGGTGTGTTGTTTCATGCATGTGCACACATGCCACATGTAGAAGCATAATTTGAACACAAACTTAATATGGATTTCCTTTTTATTAACTCTTGACTCTTACCAGCAGTGACCATACCAAAACCACAGAAATCGCATCTCTTGAAGTCAGAATCATTTTTAACAATGTACTTTGTCTAGTATGTGTATATTGTTTTTGGTTTAGTTAATCATAAGAACCCCTAATAAAAATTATTAAATGCTCAATTTACATGTATTGCTAACATGTCAATATTGTTTTCGTATGGTTGATATTGCCGCATGTGGTTATTAAAATCTAATTCCCACAGATCTTATTTGATATTTAGGATGATGTCATCACACATACATTTCTTTATTTTGTGACTATGAATTGTATTGCTTCAAACATAAATTTTTGAGATAAAGCATGTAACCGTTAGTTAAATTATGGCATAAGAATCTCAACTTATCTTGTATCAAAATTAACACAGTTGTCTATGGGATCTTGAAACCACTGGTAAAAAGCCAAAATATTTTTTCTTCATTAATGGAAGTAAAGCCAAAAGGAATATCACAATGTCTTTGATCTTAATGTCACATGATTCATGATGATGTCATTAAATTCTTAATAAGTGTTTGCCACTTATCTTGCAGATATTAAAAGCAGCCATGTATCTGCACTCTGGAAATGTTATTCATCGAGATCAAAAGGTATTTTGAAATTACAAAGTCAATGGAATTAATATCAAGTCTGGTTTTTGATGCACTGGATAAGAACTTATCGACTGTCAGTAAAGTTACCCAGCCTTTGAACAACTGGGGTCAGATAAATTAAGTTATCAGGACTTTGAACAACTTGGGACTGGGGTGTAGTGTCTCTTATTGAACAAAAAACAACTCCGCATCTGTTTGGTGCACACTTCCGTACCTAAACGTGTTAGTGATTGATTTTATAAAGTTCTACAGCTGTAACACCCTGTTTTGACAGTTTTATGTTGGGGTACATGTAACTGCCTGTTATAAGATATTTTATGCTAGTTGTAGTCAGTTGGCTGATTTCCAGTACGTTTGGTTATGTTGTAGCCAAGCAATGTTCTCTTGGATACAGAGTGTTTCGTCAAAGTAAGTCTGTCAACAAATTAATAACATTTGAATGGTAATAAGGTACCTTTGAGTATCAAGTAGTTATGAGTCAACGAGTCAGTGAGTCAGTGAGTCTAACCCTAACCCTAACCATAAAATGAAAGCTAACATTTCAGAGAGTGCTTAGGCCTAATCACTGAAACAATGGCTTAGGCTTAATCAATAAATTATTGCTATATTGACTGTGAGTCTCATTGACTCATGACTCATTGACCATTTTTTGACTCATAAATCGTGGGACCTTGTGTCTGATGAATAGTGTTACCAGTATATTAATGCTTTCTGTTTTACAGATTTGTGACTTTGGCCTTGCTCGGTCAGTGACATGTATGACACAAGAGGCTGGTGATCCTAGCTTGACTGATTATGTGGCCACTCGTTGGTACAGAGCACCTGAAATTCTCTTAGCTTCTCCAAGGTACATAAAGCATTTTAAGTCTGTTTAGCATCTATCAATCTATGCAGTGAAGAACTCACTATGTTAACCAAACTTTGAGTTGTTTTGTTTGAACAGAAACACACATGCATTAAAATACTATTTTGCATTCAGTCTTGATACAGGTGGTTGCTTGGTGATTGTCAGAATTGAATTATAATAATTACTTTTAATAAATGTTTTGTCTTATTTTATCAAAGGTATACAAAGGGTGTTGACATGTGGTCTTTAGGGTGCATTTTAGGAGAAATGTTGTTAGGTCAGTATCAATATATGTATTACTTATGGCAGTTTACACCTCAAACCCTTATATCTTCTTGTTAGAAAAATAGCACACCTCTCCCTTTCTTCCTTGTCACGGAGCTTCCCAGCACAAATACTTCGTAATTTTTTATGCAGGAAAGCCACTCTTCCCTGGAACATCAACTCTGGATCAAATTGAAAGAATAATGACAATAATTCCTACTCCATCAAGACAGGGTAAGTTTAATGAAAACAATGTTAACCAATAACTAATTTGCAAAGACAGGTACAGTCTATCAAAAAGCACTCTGCAATGCTTTCAGATGTTATGGCAAACGTTCAGATGAGTTGAGCTTGTTTTCAATAAAATCCTCAACACATCTTGCTTATCTGTTAATTAGCAGATTCTTTACCCAATCAGGGTTCTTGTTAAGCGCTGGTAACTGGTTATTTTTACCGGCTGTTCACGTAATGTTACCGGCTGTTTCACTGAAATATTTACTGAAATTATCCAACGAATGTTCGTCTGTTCAAAGGTGAAATGACATTGCGTGTACGAGAAAATATTGCTTTCCTCTTCCAATCAATCCTGTGAAGATATCTGGCACATGTTATCGCTTCGAAAATATACCATTTGTTAAAGCAATCCAGCTTGTTTTTGCCAACTCACCCCTTGAAACGATGTCCGCCATGTTTCCTTCCCATTCCTCCCACGGCCAGGGGAAACCGGCATCCACGCGTAGAAAACGACAGATTTGGTTTTCAACCAAAGCGTAAGAAAAGCGGTGGTGAGTGAAAATCAATGAAATAGCATGACCTATTTTCTTTGTGCTGAGTATTAAATTAATTTAGCAGCCCCTGGCACGCGACAGTGATCGATAGGAACGTCAAGTTAAGACTTGAGCTCGCTAGCTCGTGCAGGGGCAGGTAACAAAGTTACCTGCTATTTTTGGCTTTTTACCTCCTGTGCAAAAACTTAGCAAGAACCCTGCCCATTGCATGCTAAAATAACTATGAAATGGGTATTACTGAGAATTGTTATTTTTCTTTACCAACAGATATAGACAGTATTAAGTCACAGTATAGCTCATCAGTACTGGACAGAATGGCTTTCAAACCCAAAAAGAGTCTTGAAGAAGTCATACCTAATGCTCCCCCAGATGGTATAGATTTGCTCAAGAAGTTACTTCAGTTTAACCCTGATAAGCGACTGACAGCAGAACAAGCACTGAAGCATCCATTTGTGGCAAGATTTCATAACCCTGATGAAGAGCCATCAATGGACTACGATGTGATTCCAGCACTTGATGATGACGTTCAGCTCAGTGTTGATGAGTATCGCGTAAAACTCTATGAGGTGGGTACAGTGAAGGCAAGGCAAGATTTTAAGGTCAACTTATAGTTCTATTGCTCACAAATTTGTGGATTAAGGACGGTGCCTACTATTGTTATTGCGCATACGTTCTGCCCATCTCGAGATACTCGGATTTCCTATTGGTGATGCTTACTAATACAGGGATAATTTTGCGTGGTTTAAAACTATCCAGAGAAAGTAGATCTTAGTAAGTACTCTTGGTATCCAAAAA
>NC_090886.1:55801960-55814460 GCF_036669925.1 Montipora capricornis
ATGTGACAGTTTTTCACCCAAGCTAGGGCAAGCCTTGGCATCGCTTAAGTGTGGGACTGAAGGGTTATTGCTGACACCACTTATCCCCAAATCATTTTTAATAGATATGACAAAAGCATAAATATGACAACAAAGATATCTATGCAAGTAGGAAGAACTAGTCTACCTAATAGCAAAACCAAGGGGAGGGTGGGTGGGGAAGTCAACAATAAAAGGCGGATTTTTCAGACAAGATGTGCTAAAAGGTGCACATACAGCAAGCTATAGCATATTTGATTGGCTGGCAAGCTGGCTTAACGTTTCACCAAAAAATCTAATTGGTTCAAATAAAAAGAGGCAGGAAAAATGCATGTTGATTAGACACGTAAGCAAAAACAAACAGTTGACACAATCAGTAATTATTGAAAACGTTTAACTACAGTTTATGCTAGGCAGAAACAGCCAACTATATATCAATAAACTGAGTTTGAAACTTGCAATTTAAAATATTCAAAAAACTCAATTACATGAGTGATCATTATTTCTCAGACACGTGAAAATTTGGTTTGCCACCATGAAAAGGTACAATGGTTGACATTTTAAGTTTTAGCACTTTGTCAGAGCAAATTGAGGAACTGGATTGACATGAGATTTAAGTAGGAGGCAGGAAAGCGAAGCCATTAGTAGAGACATGGTAATGAAAAAGCATGAATACCAACATTTGATTGCCTGACTGGTGAATGTCACTTTTATCAATTCATTTTGATTCTTGTTGTTTTCAAACATGCACCAATGCAACACCACATTTTCTTCAGAAAGTTACCCCTTCATTTGCTGTTTCACAAATCTGGCCATAATACAGTTCATTTTGGGGGGTTATTTGCATTAAAACAATGGATATCCAGTTCACTGAAACATGATACAGTCCAAAGAGTAAATGACCTGTATTGTTTTTATGCAAAAAAAAACCCCAAAACCTACATGTATTGCATTATGGGAATGGGAAAGTAGCAAATACAGGCATTCTCCCATCCAACAGGATTTAACTTTTAATTAGTGAGTAGACAGTAGGACAAGTTCCTGATGGTGATGTTATGTTCCTCTTTGAATTCTCTAAGGCAGAGGAACCCCGTGGATGCCCACCCTGGTTAGAGTAATTAATTTTGATGTCATCACTCTACAAAATAGACAGTCAAAGGCTGCATGTGCCAACTGTTTTCACAAAGTCAGTGGTGTTGAAACAATCACAGATTAACAATTTCTAATATCGCTTATTATCACTATAGATGGTTTTCAATCATGTGATGAGACAGCCATGTTTGTGTACAAAATAATAGTTAAAATGCCAAAAGACTATTTTCTCTATTGTTCTGTGCACCAACATGGATGCTGTGACATCAGGTGAAAACCATTATAAAAAATGGATCACTAAACAATATTGCTTGCTTTCTGAGGGAAGGGCAGTGTGGTTTAGAAACATGTGCAAGATCTATTTAGTGTTTACTTGTTTTTAACTATTGAATAATTTAACTTTCACTATCTTTTTCAACTTAATTTCCATCAGCTATTAATGTTGCAACATAATGCATCTCCCCTATGTGTCCTATGTATATAGGTCTCGCAATTAGTTGCTGGTTCAACAACTCAGTCATGTCCACAAAATGTTGACTTGATTCTATGATGTAAACAGCTTGTATCATTATGTGATCAGCCCATGTTCCTTGCATAGACATCAATAT
Organism: Montipora capricornis; assembly: GCF_036669925.1. NCBI lineage: Eukaryota > Metazoa > Cnidaria > Anthozoa > Scleractinia > Acroporidae > Montipora > Montipora capricornis. The sequence continues at coordinate 55,803,679 of NC_090886.1, forward strand.
TCATAGTTAAACTAGTAGTAATCTCAGATTATTGCATGTTAAGTGCATTCAACTTATTTATTTTTCTATGTCGTTCCAATTGGTTTTTGTAGTCAATCCTACAGTAGGGTTTACAAAATTGTTTATATGGAAAGTCAATCCTATTATAAATGTCCGATAAGCACAGTTCAAAATCCAATAGGTGTCAAGTCCAATCCACTGTTCTAAGGAGATAACCTCTGCACAGTATGTGTTGAAGGAAAAACCTCGCCGATTAAATGGTCTTTAATGCAATAATCTTGTCCTAGCTGGTTCGGTCTGGTTGCAAAAAGGTCCAAATGAGAGTTTTTCAAGCACAAATCTGAGGTTCAAGGTGAAACGAGGGAAAATAAAGGTTTGATAAATGTTCGATGATTATGCAAACAAAAGGTTTTGAGGTAGGTTGAAGGCAAAAAGGCGCTGATTAGATAATGTTGACGGCAAATATCTCATTGAGTAAGAGTTTTGAGAGCACGAAAGTGCTCAATAAGGGTTCAATAAATTTGCATCAATAAGGTTTTTGGCCGAAAAAATGCCAGATGTTTTTGTCGATTACCCTTTGATCATGACTCTGTACAGAAGTCAATTAAGGACAGTGCCTACTACTTCAAAGGTATTTTTGCACAGTTATCTGAATATGTGGGAAAAGCAGATCTTAACAAGTGTTATTGAAATCCAAAAAGAAAATTTGGGGTAACCAGACATTTGTAACAAGCTTTGAAATACAAAGCCATAGATGGCGTTCTTTCTTAAACTGAAGCTTAACTATCTCTGAAAAATGCATGGTTACCCCAAAATTAATTTTCTTTTTGGATGTACCAAGAGCACTTGCTAAATTCTGCTTTCTCCGAATAGTTTTGAACTGTGCAAAAATATCCCTGTATTAACCCTCTGACACTCAAACTGGCCTGGCTTAACTCTGTCTAGCGCCAAACAATTTTACTCATCAATGGGGAACCCCTGGGAGTCAATGGGTTTATAAGCACTACCAATAGGAAATGCAAGTATCACGAGATGCACAGAACGTATGCATACGCAATAACAATAGTAGGCACCGTCCTTACATTACATGAAACGCCTCAACAAATAACCTCAGAAATGATGTACTGCACAGATCTGAAAAGTGAAGACATGGTTTATGAATTTGGCTCCTACAACATTCGAAGTTCTCGTAACTGTTTCAAGTTTTTTTTTGGTTGCGTGACAGTGAATCTATTGCTGTGGTTATTATTTCTACTTTTCATGTAAATAAAGTACAACAATATATATGAGAAAGACTTGCCAATCACCAAATTCAGCTTGGCTTAATTATTACCGTATGTATTACTCACATTTCCATGAACCATCTCTAATGTAATGAAGTCTCCTGAACTGGACGATGATGACAAGAGAATTCCAGTTAAGCATTTGGGTTTGATTTCTAGCATGATGTCTTCTACCGTTCCCACATTGTATATGTTATCTAAAGGCACACATAAAGACAACTTAAAGCAACACAAAGGCACAAACAAAGGAATTGATTGGAAATTCTGCATCATTTTCTGTTCTTCCAATTTCCTGTGCAACTAAAATCCACCATTCTACAATGTACATGTTTTATTTTTATAAAGGGAAGTGATACTCTTATTCTTAAGGATATATTTATTTAAAAAGTGGTTTTTAGCACTTGTCAGTTTTTGTATAAAAGTAAAAGTACACCTAATGTTAATGACAGCTGGTGCAAAAAAAGCTACTAATAAACAGAATGCTGACAGCAATTTAGTTAACAGGTTGCCAAGGAGAGATTAGAAGTCTCAAACCGTCGCTGAAGTAAAACATAGATCTTGTGTTTATTCAAAATGGCTTTTCAAGATGATGAAAACCAACATTGATTTGAAATGCCTTTATTCAAAAAAGCTTATAAATCATAATGTAAATTGTGAGTCTTGGTTGCCTATGGTTAAACAGTTTGAAAAATGAAATGCTTTTCTTAATTATCATGAAAGGCCTTTCAGGTGAACATCAAATATTATAGCTTCAAAGTAATCCTTGGAACAAAGACTCATCTATAGACACTTCTGAGTCTACCTAGCCATTGTGTAACAAGACACTCTTTAGAGAGTTCACTTCGAAAACCATGTTGCGGAGACGCAGGGTGATACATTTTAGAAGATTTAGAAGCAAACTGCAAGGATTGACTAGAATAAAGAGATATGTTAACACAGGAGCCCATGACCAGGAGTGAGCAACTCCTATACCAATACCAAGGGAGTTCCAATTCAGTGATGCTATGACATCAAGCTAGAAATTTTGGGCATTTCCAACAAACCACTGCTGGAAGTTCTTTATCTGTAATGATGATTTCACCATCTTATTCAAAACATTTCCAGAAGACTGAACCCAGAATTTTCACATTTTAGTTGCTATTGTGCCATCACTCAGAACATGGGCTTCAGTTTCTGAATCGGCAAACAACATTAAATGTTTCACACTGAAACCCCAACAAAGCTCCCATGACTTTGGTTACTCCACTGAATGTTATAAATCCGGATTTTCAGCGAATTCTTTTAGAAATGAGGCTCTTTGAAGCCTTCCAAGTGCAGAAATCCTCTCCAATGGCACTCGACGTCATGGCTGTTTTATTTGTTGTTGTTGCAATTTCGTTATAGAGGGAGGAGGTGAAATGTATTGCTCCAAGGGGACCAGTGCATTGATTTTAGCCAGTGAAATCACCGCCTTGTAATTCTATTGTCCATTTTGCTGTACCAAGCAAAGTCAACCGAGACTATAACTCGGATACCTTTCAGTAAAATGAGAAAGAGGACATACCAACTTTCAGATAGCCACCGCCATCTTCAAAGCTGACGCCAGACTCTGGGCTATCTAGGTAACAGTCTTTACCCTTGTGAGAGGTTGTTGGCAAACCAATGTGTCTTTTATTCACAGTTACATTCCTGATGCATCCTGGTAGACTTGATTTAGACCCAACCTTAAAAGTCACCAAAAAACCAATATTAAGTTCATGTAAGTAGAGAAGGAAGAACTTGAATAGCAAAGCAATAGCACAGTAAGAACAGAGAGATACCATAAAGACTCTTGTATAAGCCGCACCTTTTTGCTTAAGTTTTGTGCGAAAAATCGTGGGTGCGGCTTATACACGAGACCATTGCTTTCAGAGGGAGTAAACTGGCTTGTAGGGGTCACAAATTGAACTGAAAACCTTCAGTAACCAAAGATCAAACATATTGAAACCTGTTGTTGATCACTGTTTTCGGTGGTTATAGAAGTGGTGGCTCCTAAAAGAGCTGTGTGTTCGTATCTTCAGGTTATAAACCTGAATCTTGCTCGCCAGTAGTTCTTTCAAGCGTTTCGTTGTGCACTTTGTTTGAGCAGTTTAACTGGCATGGAATCTCCATTCCTCCGTACAGCTGCGTACAATGTTGTCTACAACCGATCACTTCAACACTGATTTCTCCACTATGTGCAAGAAAATACCATGCTATTCGGGAGAAACAAATGGCCGACCATTTCATTGCCCTTCACTGCTTTCACGGCGTGTTTGTCCATGGGGATGTTAAACTCGTTTAGCAACAAGTTTTTCTCCGATTGATGCCTCCTATTTGTCCCATAAACATGATATCTACGCACAGCTGATGCCAAAGCAAACGTTTCCAAGTCCAGACTTCCCTCGTTAAATGACAGCGAGGTTACCAAGCAAACGTTTGCCTTTTGCATCGTTCTCAGGCGCTTTTTTCGCTGCAGGTACAAAACACAGGTCACAGGTCATTGTTTTAACGATACAGAAAGTATCCTAAACATTCATAAAAGCTAACCTTAGGCCTAATCAGGCCTAAAGAAAAGTATCCTAAACTTTCATAGGGTTAGGGTTAGGGTTTAATTTTAGGCCTAAAGAAAAGTTTTTAGGCTTAAGGTTAGCTTTTATGAATCTTTAGGATACTTTCTGTATAGGTAAAACAATAACCTGTGTTTTGTACGTGTACCTGCCGCCTTTTTTGTGCAAATTCTATCATTTTCATTTCAACTGTGGGCTTTAGCAATGAAGACAATTACTGTTGTCAGTTACAGGCAATAGGGAAATTGATTAAAAAGAAGCTTTTAAAAGGTATTTTCAGGATTGATTAACTTATTAATGTTGCTGCAAATACACAACATTGGATATCGTCAAGTTTATGCTAACATATCTGCGAATAAACGACCAAATTTTTTTACAAGAGTGCTTTTTTGGAATTCTTATTTTTTTTCCAAAATCATGCTAGAAAGTTGGGGGTGCAGCTTATACATGAGTGCGGCTTATATACGAGTCTTTACGGTAATTCCACGGTCTGGCAATTACAAAAAATAACAAACTTTCCATAACTAATAAGCTTTACTCATGTACAGTCTGATGTCAAATAAGGATATATGTTGTAGTTCAATTTGCACTTTGGTACAATTTGTTTTTGAACTGGTACAATTTTAATTGTACTGGTACAAAAAGTGAAAATGTCTGGTAGTTTATAAAATTAAATATTAATATGCCATAATTTATATGTATGTAACAGAAATCTTCAAGTATCCACTCACCGGAACTCGTTTGCTGTTAAATCCTTCTGGGACTCCTCCTAAGTAGAACTTCTCAAGACCATCAATAGATGAGGCTCCACCAGTAGCCTGACCAGTGTCCATAATTCGGTTGTCTACAAAAAGTGTGCCATTAACTCGGCTGCGGACAATGCCCACCTAAGAAAACAAAATTGGCAAGATGGATTGATGACATCATGATTTAACACTATTTTGTTTCCTGGCTTTTTTCCCACTTTGCATCGGATAAATTTGCAAAACAAAATGTAAGCACCATCCACCTCAAGTGTTTCTAGTGAATTATTGTTTCTTACCAAGCTTATGAAACAAGAAGACAGTAGGGACAACGAAGACACCAATGAGAACGCCATAAAACAATAGGTTTAATGAGTAAAAACAAAAGTACTGCATGCCATGCACATTCCTTTAATACAGCAGGTCTGAAATGCTGGTAACTGGTAACTGGCAAAAGGTAACTGGTAAAACAGGTAACTATATAAAAATTAAATTGGCCCAGTATTTCACATTTACAAATTACAAATTAATCTGATTTCACAAATACAGTGTGTGATAAAAAAAACTATACCACTATTATTTTGGTATTTATTGACACAGAGGTAACCTGCAGTCCTTGTTTAACATGTATGAGGTAAGAATTTGTTACAGAGACAGATAACTTAGCAGTATACTTTTTTTACTTGTCCCTTTACCATCTGTGATTACCATACATGTACCTTATTAATTAAAGCTGTAGGTGTGTAATCTGCTCTTTGTCAGTTGCAAACATGTAGAAATGTTTACCTGTTACCAGTTACCAGCATTTTAGACTTGCCTGCCTTTCATATTTTCAAATTTTCATTAATTTCTTTACCCTTCTCATCCTGACATGAAATGACCCATATGACTCAGGTTGTGTGAAGATGTGAGCACCTGAAGGTAAATTCTCAATTTTCTCTCTAACTATCCTCATTGATTTCATTTCTGGAATGTGGACTCACACTTTCCATGCCCAGTGACTTGGAGTAATCGCAAAATTATTACAAACACGGGAAATAATATTTTTAGACAACATTCTTGCAGACATCGTTGTTGTCCTTGCTTAAGGTCCCCATCACAGATTCCTGGGTTGAAATCTGGTTCAATTAAGCCTGAATTTCTTCAGGCACTATTCCTTTTGTCACTGCTTTACTCATAATTATTTTAAACTCTGAAAATCTTAAAATCTTAAAATGCCTACGAAACAAGTTGGTTCAAAAGTGTAGGAAGGAATAATCAACCAGACCATGACAAAGATCTGTGACCCGTTGAAAGCTACTTACCGAGTGCCAGTTTCCATCAGTGTAATTTGCATGAACAGAGTAAAGTTTTAAAATGCCAACACCTGCACTGAAGCTACAGGATACTCTACCATCTTCCAAATGACACTCTATAAAATCTGCTTGATTTGCATTGGCAGTGTACAATAGAATACCACTTGGATTAGAGGCACGGAATTCAAAACTCAGTCTAGTTCTGAGGAAAGGAAAGCAGAAAAACTTTTGCAACACTTCCTAACTATGAAAGGGAGAAGTGATCCTTGTACTTATCTGGGAAATTTCACCTCTCCCTTTCATCTCTTACATGCATTTGAAAAAAAATACCTTTTACTTCATAAACATGCTGTAGACAATTGAATGACATTCGGTTAGCCTAATAATTATTAGGCCTAAATAACATTCAGGTTACGGTAGCCTGTTTATGGTTAGCTCTCAATAATAGTGAGGGTAACACCACATTTTACCCCTGGTCTGCACGGTCTACACAGTCTGCAGTCTGCATTTTGGGGTGACCGTTTGGATTATTGTTGTACCACAGACATGCTACAATGCAGGCTTTATGCTGTAAGTCATGCTTAACATGTTGTTGTTATTTAAAGTTTTTTTTTTTAGCTTACCCAGTCTTTCAAGTTTTGAGGATTGCCACAGATTTCACTCCCATTCCAGTGTGTCATTAGTTAAGTAGCATACATATCAACATGTGGAAATGCTTTCTAACTGAAACACTTGGTGTTTCACTGAAGTTTTTTTATTTCATGATCCCTAAGTTTTCTTTCATATTTAAATGACTTGCTGAATGCATTCAACTGGTTCATTATGAGTGTTTGGCCTTGTGAGCTCAGTTGGTGCAGCAATGGTGATTTAATTTGAAGTTTTGTCTCCTTTCAGAATCACCAGAGAGGTCAGAGTTTTCTCTTTTATCGTCATCTCAAATTTCATGGATTTCTAAAAATACAAATTATTACTCTTTGATGGTTAATTCTGTAGTTACTTCCGAGATACAGGGGCAGCTTTTCTGACTGTATACTACACAAATTGCATTTACTTACTCGGTACCCTTTAACTTCTCCAATAAACTGCCCTTTTCTATATCATACAAAGCATGGCTGTTAAGGTCAAACCCAAATCCCAGCACTCCATCAAGCTGAGCTGGTTTCTCTCGAGTTTGGCACAGTGGACTCACTGGTGTGGGGGCTGGTGAAGTAGACACTTCCGGTTCCGGTGTTGTTGTGGGTACTAATGAGGAGGTGGTTGATTTTTCCATAACTGGAGTTGTTCTGGGGGCTGGAGTGGTGGATTCTTCAGATTTTGATGTCGTTTTAGGGGATGCAGTAGTGGATGCTTCTGATTCTGGCATTGTTGTGGAGGTGGAGGCTGGCTGTGGGGTAGTTGATACTTTCGACTCTGGTGTTGTTTTATGGGCTGGAGGGGTGGACTCTTGTGGTTTTCGTGTTCTTCTGGGGAGAGGGGTGGTAGATGCTTTGGTTGTGCTTGGTAAGTTGGTGGTTTCTTCTGTGGAAACCAAAATATGCCACCCATAATTGAATAAAGCATTACTAAGAATGGTGGTGTTGCTATGTTTAGTGCGACTTTCAGTGCTCTCAAAGTAAAATGATCACTAACCTATTGGAGCAATAGGAGGCAGAGTTGGTTTCACTTCAACAATGAGATCCATAGGTGTTGGCTCTGAGTAATCATCACCATCAAATACAACAGCTTTCCTTTTCACATGGTCCAAAAAATTAACCAGTCTTTCATTGCGTCTAAGAAGGATTAAGAATTATTAGTACCTCAGAACCACAAGAAAGGACTTAGCCACTATAATATTAAGGTGAGTATAAACTTCCCCAAGCTTAACACTTAATAGCAAAAAAAAAAAAAAAAACCAAACAAACAAACAAACAAACGAAAGAGGAATGGAAAAAGCCACAATTTGATTATGTCAATTTTCACTGCAATTCAACACAACATTTTTTCTACTTGTGAACAACACTGGCAGCTTCTCTGATGTCAATTAACCCTGAAATACTGTATTTAAGTAACTTTGCAGAGAGAATCAGAGTTGAGCTAAAATCCACCTATGCATATTGGTTTAAAGGAGAAAGTTACATGTTATCATTATACATTGAGAGCTGTTGTGAACAAGCTGTACCAATACGATTACAGGGATGAAGGGGATGGCACAGTGGTGAGACAACGACAACTCGCCTGTAACCAATGTGGCCCGGGTTCGATTCCCAGACTCTGCATCACATGTGGGTTGAGTTTGTTGGTTCTTTACTCTCTACTGAGAGGGTTTTCTCTGGGTGCTCTGGGTTTCCCCTCTCCTCAAAAACCAATAGTTGATTTGATTTGTGTTAATTGATTTGTTGATTTTAGTTTAGTGCTTCAGCACTAGAAGACTAGACCCTTAAATAAAGTTCCTTTCCTTTCAGGAACCCAGGTTTTAAGAAAATTCCTATCTCTAAAGTGCTACTATACAATCAAAAATCGTTTCTCATTTTTCTTTACATTTGAAAGGTTCTTGTGCTGAAGGATCAACATGCAAGATTTTATGCAATCATGTCAAGAGAAAATCTATTTCTTTCATTTAATGGTCCACCATTACTTGGTGGGGTCCTGACAGATAAGCCCTCAGTGTTTGAATGTTGCTTAATTAGTATGCAGAACACAAATTTGACAATGTAAAAGCCAAAAACTCTCGTGCTGCATACTAATTAAGCCACATTCACACACTTTATTTTTAAGTTAGTAAGCAAATGATGTCACTTTCTCCTTGATCCAAATCACTGAGAGCTTATCTGTCAGAACCGCACCACGTAATGGCAGACTGTTAAAAGAAAAAATAGGCACGCATTGCGTACATGTGGTAGTGAGGTAACACAGCACTTTATTCCACAACTGTCAACTGAGCTGCATTTCGTTTTCCAGGAGATTCAAGTTGCCTTTGCATAATGTTTAGCCCTAATAGTACACAATATTATTTGGTACCGTATATCATTTTAGTGCCATGGTAGATGTTATCATTGTAGTGCCATGGTAAATAGCTCTCTGAGAAGACATTTGATTACTAGTAAAATACTAAACCCAGAAAGATCAAGAAGAAAATAAAAGGGAATGGAGAAACAATGCTTCAAGGCTGACATGTTGATCATTTTCAAGTTCCGTTGCAACTTCTTTATCACCATAAGCTTTCCAATACAAAAGTAAATCCATGTCCCATGGGGTTAGTATTTGGATGGGTGACCTCAAAATATACAACTTTCTGTCAGAAACAAAGGACCGAAAATTCTATTTTAACACTCAAAAAATGCGTACGAAAGCAAGGTGCAGATTTTGTTAGCCTGCTTTATGCAAAACAAATATTGATGCAAAAGTAAATAAAATTGATAATATTATACAGTTTTTAGGAAGAGAAGGAAGTTTTTAGCAAGAGGCGATCAACAATAAAATATTTTGCCATCAGCAACAAAAATTGTAACATGAAAACAACGTTAATTTTGACATTAAAAACTTGCGAAAAAAGGATTTTTGTTTTTGTTTTTGTTACTTTGCTTTTTTTTCTTTCAAATGTTATAAAATTTGACAAGAAATGTGCAAATTGAACACAAAGATCACAATTACCTAACTCTTGAGGTTGACCATTGTTCTCCTATTGGTGAAAATTTTAGCAAGCGACAACATAAGAGAACATATTGGCGAAGCTAAAACTGGGCCTGATCGCAGGTTAACACTTTTGCAACCCGGTGACACAGTGTGTAGTGCGCTTACAGTGCACTTCCACAAAAAGTGGAGTTAAGGTGGCTCAAACGGGTTTCAACACTTTCAAGAGACCTTGTTTTTAGAAGGATTGACACTACAATATTTTATCACTTAACAGCAATGTTATGAAACCATGTAAACCAATTATTGCTGAACAAGATCCAGTCGTTTTTGTGACGTGACAAGTTATCATCAGGGCGCGACGAAAGTGCTGTCCGATAGCCCGGGGCTAGTGGAATGACTTGTCGGGCTAGCATTTTCTTATCGTAGCTTGCCCGACGGGCAAGCACCGTTGCTTTCTCTTTTCTGGTGATAAATTGAGCTTTTATACCAAAAAGTGTGTCGCAGAAAGCTCCTGAGAGAAAAGGATAACGTTATGAGGCCAAATTAACGTAGCGTGACAACGTTTTGCGCCGCATTGTAGTTGCGTCCGTAAATAACGTCATGACTTTTTCTGCTTACATAAGCGACCGAAATATATTTTTTGAAATGACAATATTTGCCGACTGACAGCGTGCAGTGCAAGATAATAAGTCTAATTAAATTCCAGCCAAGTCACGGTGCAGTGGATTTTCTCGGAAATTTAGGTGTGTTTCGTTGGGAAAATCCAAACCGGATTCTTGTTTCTAGGCCCACCAAAATTAAAAAAACAAGAAAAAACTCGCTTGAAGAAAAGCTAGGCAGGTGCCGTTATCATCCGATAAAAAAAATGAAGACAAAAACACGCAACTCGAGTAATTTAAAACATGATGTTTTCTCGCTTCTGGAAGAGTTTGTCAGCTTGACGAGCTTTGAAGAGAATTTATTCCATCGAATGTCGACTTCAGATTACTTCAGATTACAGTGGTAGTAAAATTTAATTGACCGATCGCAACGTTCATGACATTCACAAAAATAACTGTGTTGTGATTTCCGTAGCCTGTGTACAGCCGCCCACTCTCCGCAGAAAAAAAAAAGAATCGGAGTGGAGCGTCTGTGATTTACCGTTGACAGGAGCCCATTACCGTCAAAATGTAGTAGTTCTAAAAATAGAAAGATACGGGACAGGGTAGACTCAAGGGTACAATACAGATGGAAGCTCCGGGTAATGGGCTCCTGCCGTTGATAATTGTGTTCAATACCACGT
>NC_090886.1:55819460-55824460 GCF_036669925.1 Montipora capricornis
TTGTCAGACATGCGTTCTGATTGGCTGGTGGAAAATATGAGTGTCTATCAAGAAAATAACTTTCAAGCAAGAAGTAAAAAAATGCATTTTCCTTTATTTGTTGAATTTTGGGAATTATTTTGTAAAGGCAATAGAGACCTTTTTAAAACAACCACATGTATGGGGTTAAGGAGAGCACTTCTCATTAACAATTTGAGTTGTGCCCTTTTTTATCATTTAAAAAAAAATAATTCTGAGAGCACTACGTACTTTACCTCTCCATGAAGTTAAATTAATTATTTTTGCAAAAAAGCACATACATTGCACCATTCTTGTTAACAGCAACAAAGTGCCATTTGTCATCATTGTATTCTTTATCAGTCTTGATCTTAAATAGCGAATCTTCAGGTTTGGCTTGAAAGGTTACCTTCCCATCGACTAGGCCCAATGCAACATATTTTTCCTGTAAATGAATTGAGCGGTAATAATGTGCCAAGGTTATAAAAAATATTCCCATGAACTAAAATGCAATTTTAGACAAAATTGTTGAGACAATCTCAACTTGCCTGTCCATTATTTAATTTTGATAAACTTATTTCCATCTTGAAAGTAAATCATCTTATTATGGTTGTCCCTCAAAGCTGAGGCATAGCCTTGGCTTCGTTTGAGGTTATTGTCAAAGAGGACAAAAAATAAGAACAGTGTTAACTCTTTTTTTTCCCGGTCCCAGCTGTGCAAATAGTGGATAGCGCTATCCGGCAGATAAAACACTATCCAGTGGATATGTCATAGTGAAACAAATTGCGCTATCCTATGGATAGTGATTTATCCGGTGAATAGCAGTATCCATCTTTTGAACAAATGGGGCCAGGATTGTAGCATTACCCCTGAACCCTTTAGATAGATCATTCCAACTTAGGTCACTGTTTAAACCTGTCCCCCCCCCCCCAACCCCTCATGAGTACATTCAGTAACGGATCACAGGAAACACAAAAATGTGGGGAAGTGATCAATAATTATTATTAATTGACATCCATATCCACATAGTCTGCGATACATCACTGAAAACAAAATAGTCAAACAGCTTCTGTGAAAGAACATTGCAAAACCCACCTCACTTTGATGAGCTTCCCAAAACAGAAGTCCATTTTTAGTGGCAGGGGGAACTTTAAAAGACAAACCAATGCCAAATCCTCTTTTATTGTTAAGGAAAGGTGGTACTTCCAAAAAGCTGTCATTGCTGAGAAATCTAACATTCTCGGCAGGCTTCAAATTAGACAGAAGGAAACAATTAATTTTACATTCACAAAATAGTTTTGTTAAAATTTAAGTCTTGTCTATACACTCCGGAAGTCTTTGGGGGATGAAATTCCCCTTTTAGGTGTGCCACAATAATGTGCTCTGGAGTTTGACTAAAGGCCGCTGAATTGGTTCTTTGACAGTTCCATCCCAACCAAAACAAGGAGTGACCTACAATGAGAGCTCTACAATGATCTATAATGAGCTACAATGACCTACAGTGATCTACAATGACCTACAATGAGCGTAACAATGACCTACAATGGCCTACTTAAATGACTTGCAATCAAAGAGAAAGACAAAAGAGGATCAGGGTGAAGAGTTTGGTGAGCGGAAGACATCCATTGTTCATCGTCACACAATGCTTTTAGTTCATTGCATGGCAGCCCAAATGACGACAGCTATAATTATGCAAGTGGCTTTGAAGGGCTTTGCTTGGCAACGACAAAGTCTTAATTAGAGCAGGAAAACTGAAGAGAAGATTACAAAGAGGTTATTCTTCCCAAAATGTTTTGTTTGGTGCAGAGTGCATAATGACAATTTTCAACTTGCACAGCAACAAGGTTTTGATTGGTTCAAAGTACAGAGTGAAATGTTTTTAACCTTTGGACTGCAAACATGATGGAGCGCCCTCAGGGCTGCAAATCATTAGCTAATTTTAGCTTACAATGTACCTCATTGTAGGTCATTGTAGCTCATTGTAATTCAGTATAGCTCATTGTAGGTAATTCCTTGTTTTAGTAACTATGCTCTAGATATATTTAGAGATGCACTTAAGGGATTCTGCTGCGGCAAAAGGCAACTGAACATGACCCAGAAAAGCCGTCTACAATAGCAGACTATGACATGTTAGTGCCAGAGTGTCTAGCTCAAATGCAGCGCATGTTTTGTTGTTTTTCATGATGACTACAACTAAATAATGCAACCAATAAATGCATTTTTTAGCATTTTTTGTACCTTAAGCTGACACCCAGGAATGTAACCTGGGGACGACTGCACTGTAATTTCACCCGTTCGCAATGTCATGTCTGACATGCATCCTTTAAAGAATTGTGATGTACTGTGAGACAAAAAAATAACAAAATGATCACACAATGGAAAGCCATTAACAATCATAAAAACAGAACAATAACAACTAACAATTGAGTAAAATAGATCACAATGTGTTATAACAAAGCATTATGGGATTGAAATGTGCACAAACATGTCAAAAATGTCTTTGTCCTTGTTTGCCTATTAATCCCATAATGCTTGTGGCGATAAATCATGATGTCAATTGAAAGAGTGTTATCTCTTATTGGTTTTAGGATACTAGTAAGCAAGATGCGGGTATATAATTATATAGGTGAGAAAGGTGCAGCCCCAACCACTCCCGTTTCGCACAATCTTGTAATTTTTTTAGACAAAATAAATTATTTCAAAAGATGAAAAACAATTAACTATTAACCTGCTGTAAATTCAGTTTGTTCAGCATATTAATGGTGTCTATAAATAATGATTATTTAGCTCACGACAGACTTAATATTCATTTTGTACACTTACACATTACTTGGAATAAGCGTCCTGTTTTCAATGCCACCCCAGTAAACGAATTTTGCTCTTACAAGTTTAGGTCTCTTAGAGCAGTACTGACTACTTATTTCGTAGTTTTTTCCATCTGAGGTTATTTTCAATATAAAGCCTCCTGAGCCGCTCTTCATCTTTTCCACTAACACCTCTTTGCCTGTGTCATACACATCTGTAGAGCGGACTTGCTTGTTGCCACATCCAGTATTATATGAATACACTAAAAATCCATCAGACAGTTCTACAGCTTGGAAAAGAGAGGGGTCTGAACGATGGAAGGCAATCAGCAATAATCCATCTGAGGAGCTTGTCGTAAATTTAAATTCAAAGGTGTGCAAAGGGTCAGGTCCACCTGTGGATGCTGTGAGATATCCTGTACCAAAAAATGTTCTACTTGGGTTCGCTTCTGCTGCCTTCACCGAACAGGTTGTAGCCTCAACATGCTGTTACATAAAGACAAAGGTGTGTAACAAGTTAGGACTCACCACAAAACTCTTCTGTAATATGAAAGCTGGCATCACAGTGGTTGCCAAGGGAGCAATAGAGGTTTTCAGCCTAAGTAAATGCTTTGAGTTAAGATATTCCCCTTGAGACATCAACACTAAGCGAATGTCTATAAGCAGTTTGATAACTCCCTTAAACACCTTTGAAATTGATTAATCGAGCAATGTTGATCTAATACAGAGGTGGTGGGTTCAATTCCCACCTAGTCAGAGTTTTTCTCTGTCCTCTTAGGAAGTCATTTCCATTACCAGGGCCAATGCACAGTTTGATAACATGTGGCCTCTCACATGAAAGCATACACTAATGGTTTACTGTTCAACAACACAAGCAGCTGGCTAGCTGTTGGGTATCCAAAAGGGTATCCGTTGGAGTCACTTCCAAAAACAATGGAAGTGTTGGAAAAACTGTTAATTTTTGGAGGCATTGAGAAAAGCCGTTTAAACCTTTGTTGTAAACCCTTGGAAAACGTATTCCAAAAGTTTGCTCCAGTGGTTGGAGGAGTTGAGAATAAACACTTCCACGCTGTTGAGGAAAAGGCCGTTGGTCGAAACATTCATTGCTAACAATAAAGAGTTTCATGGAGCTCATAATTGTTGTTGAAACTTGTTGCACATAATGTTACGTTTCCTTTTAACAATGTGACAGATGCATTGCACATTTCACTTAAAGATGAATGTTCACAGTTCAAGTGTGTTTGAAAAGAGTGTTTATGCAGACCAAGGTAGTTTGGTCGGCAACTTATGAAAGCCACAGTCCAAACTGTATCCTTTTTATTTGCACTTAGGACTCAAACAAGAACAATAATAATATTATATCACTCTCACAATCATCACTGTTTGTTTTAGAAACTCCTTGAAGAAAACTTGTGAAGCCCCTGGATAGACACTCATTGTAAGATGTCAGAAAAGCTGTTGGGGAAAAAACACTAAGAAACGTCTTGTGAGGTTCAGTCTGTATTTAATAACATACAGTTGAGCTGATGTGGACCTTGTACCAACTTGAGAAGAATTGACAGGATGATTAAATTAACATTTAATTAATGTATACAAATTGAGAAGTGATTGTCAACGATTCACTATGCGATTCACAAGATATGCTTCAGCTCGATACGTTAGGGGGAAAGAGTTTCCAGGCATCACAGCTATCCTATCCTGAGGTTGTATTCTAAACTAGTTTGTTAATATAAAATCGAAAAAAAATCCCGCGACATTTCCTGCCATTGCAGCACAGTTCACCCCGGTGAATTTTCTGTTTAAAGAAATTAACTCTGTATCTTTCACCTCACCGATGATTCACCGCGGTTAACCGTTGAGATTGACAATTCAAAACCATGTCATCAAATACCAGTGATTGGAAAAGTTTAATTACATTTTCATAGTTTCAAACTTTTCTTCCTTATAACAAGGAGTAGAAGGGCAGAATTTGGAAAGCATTCTTTGAGTTATTTCACCAATTTTCATACATAAATTAACATAATCAATACCAATAAACAGTGGTATGGTCATGTTGAGTATGACAAAGAATAGACATGTTTTGTACTTTAACAGGGAAATTACAGACTTGTCTTTTTCCATTAATAACAGGTGTCTTCTTTATTAGCTTTATAGTCAGAGTGTGTCAAAATTGGAGCGCCAACCACTGCCAATGAACTG
>NC_090886.1:55829460-55841960 GCF_036669925.1 Montipora capricornis
GTGAGTTTGTTGAGTTTGATCCCCTGCTGCCAGAAAACCCCTCCCTTATTTACCAAGATCTTCCTGGGATTTCGATACTATTTGAGGGTAAACATGTCAATATCCCTACCTCCTCCTATGAAAAAAAGATGTACATCGACACGATCGATAGGTGGTTGTCTGCGTTCAAAGTTTTCTGTACAGTCCTCCTTACCTCATTTCCCCACAGGGCTGTCAAAATGTTTGCCTACCAGGTGCTTATCTGGCCTGCTCACCGCAAATTTGCCGGTTTTGACTGGCTTTCCTATGAAGGAAAGCGGCCAGCAACCCTTCAATAAACTGGGGGCAACGTGATATTCAACTGTACCTGCTAAATTTCACGGGACAGGCAAAGTCTTGCTGTACCATTTGTGGGAGTGGGGACCATTTCTCTCATGGGTGCTCCCTTTCTGCCCTTTGCCCAAACTCAGTCCAACGCGGGGTTTGCAACAACTACAACCGAGGCCTCCAATGCAGCCAAGACCCCTGCCCCTTCTGCCATTGCTGCAAAACCTGCAACAGGGAACAACTAGCCTCCATCCATGACGAGGCCCCTTCAAAATCTCTGCTTTGGTCTTCGTAGCGCCCCATTCCTGTTCAACCAGTTTTCTGATGCCCTGGAAAGGTTGGTAGAACTTCACCTTAATATTCAATCTGTCATTCACATTCTGGATGATTTTTTCATTGCTCAACCTCCCTCCACATCCCACTGCCCTCTGCCAAGTGCTGACTCTCTTTGAGGAATTAACTATCCCTATGGTTCCCTCACCCACCCTTGAGTTTATGGAAATAACCCAGTATTCAGTACTCATGCAGGCTCATCTCCCAGGGAATAAACTTCTCAAAGCAAGGGCTATGCTTTCCAGCTGGTCCAACAAACGTTCTTGTTATTTAAGGGACTTGCAGTCCCTTTTTGGGACCTTGCAGTTTGCCTGCCACGTCATTTCGCGCCTTTCTGCATCATACACCTGACCAAGGGCCTTAACCACCTAGGGAAGGATATTTTTCTCAAGCACGAACTTCAGATGGATATTGGCATATGGTAACTTTTCCTTTCCAACTGGAATGGGGTAACCCTTTTTCTCTCCCCTTACTCTGAACCCTTACCACAAATTCTCTTGCACACCTATGCATACGGTACCATCAGTTATGGGGCATTTTTCAATAACCTATAGTTCCAAGGTGGATGGCTCCCTGAACACTTCTTGAGCACTTCTGTGGGCATCAGCATTACAAGACAGGAGGTTTTTCCCATTTATTTGGTGCATGGTGCATGGTGCATGGTGTGGGATCCCCTTTGGGCAAACCGTAGAATTTGCTTCCAATGCGACAATCAAGCTGTGGTTGATATAGTATCCTCTAAGAGCTCAAGGATCCCTTGTGTAATGAACCTTATCTGTCTAATTACTTTCCAAACCTTAAAGTATAACTTTACCTTCACTGCCAAACATGTTTCTGGGCTAGACAACAGCATTGCTGATAGTCTCTCTTGCTTCCAGGTGTCCCGGTTCTGCCTCCTTGCACCAGATGCATCGCCTACTCCCTATCCCAACCCTGCTCCCCTGCTGAGAGTCTAACCATGCAAGCGGCCAATTTCATTTTCAAGTTCATTGCCACTTCAACCCATCTTATTCTTCTCGGGAGCATCAATTTTTACCTGTTTTTGCCTTGGTCATCGTTTAGTGTCGCCTGGGTACCCCTTGTTGCCCGTCCGTGAGACAACTTTGATACATTTTGGTGCGCAATTGTCATCTTCCCTTTCCCATGGTACTAATAGGGTCTATCTGGCAGCAGTCAAAAATTTGCACGTTGAGTTTGGCTATTCCCTGGATTTCACCTCTATCCTGCTACTTTACAAGACGCTTGGTGGCATAAAGGCGTCCCTTGGTACTCTAAGCGAACCCGCCTTCCCATTACAGTCTCTATCCTACATAGTATTCATGACAAACTAAAACCAGGCCAGTCCCTTGATCCGATTCATTCATGCTGTGAGCGGCTCTCACTTATGTTTTTTCAGTTTCCTTTGAGGCAGCAAATTCACTTGCAATGGTAACTTTGACATTGCCCATTGCTCATAATGTCAAGGTCGAACATATCATTTCAGCCAACCATTTTTTGGCCCTCATCAACGGTCTGCGCTGTCACCCCCCTGAGAGACTACATGCTCCAAACATCAACACAAAGACCTGCTCAGCCCCTCTTCAAGTTAAAAAAAAAAGGTAGGAATACGGGATATTTAGCGAGGGGGTGGGATTGAGGAAATACGGGACATTTTATCTTTTTATTTACCAGACCGGCAGATTGTACAAAGAGAATCATGTGCAGTGGGCAAAGCCAGTTATTAAAATTATTGTCACTCTGTTCTGACAGTGTCAGATGATTGTCAACCATCTATTAATTAAATCTTTCAAATAAAAAGGGTTGAATCAAATTAGTTTAAATTAGTGGGGAGCTGGGAACAACCGAGTTCGAATCAAGTGAAGTAAAATGACTAAACAAACAAATGGGGAAAACCAAGGGAAATGAACATAAGTTCAAAATGATGGAGATTTAATCTAAATAGCTGACTTTCAATTTATGGTTTCAACAAATATGTATTTGAAGTGTGGAAAGAATCAAGTTAATTTTTTTAGATAATTCTGATGATGAACAGCCTGGTCACTCAATTGGAAAGGCACAATTAGTATATGTAATCACTTGGGCCCAAGGGCAATTAAGGATTAATTTCATGCATATTTTCAAAGTTTTCACAAAGTATTTGCAACTCAGGCACAATTTGCGTTTACATGTTTATCACATAAAGGGCAAAATTATTGAGGGAAGCCCATTCAATGCTACAACAAATGACTATTACTTTAACATGCTTTCATTTTGGTTAAAGTTCAATTCCAAATTCAATGCTGTCAACAGAAATAGCGCTTAATTTGATAAACCTGTATTTTACATGTTGACAAAAGGCAGTTTAGTCAGTATCTGGAAAAAGATTCTCTTGTTGAACTTTGCTTGCTCTGGATAAGCAACTGTTAACCAATCAGGATCGAGCAATGATGCCCTTTTGATTACCAAAAGTGCCCTCGTGATTAAGAAAAAAATGCCCTCTGTCTCACCCAATCAGCATTCAGTAATTTTGCCCCGTATGTCATAAGCACTGTTCTCGCAGAGGTCATGGGTTCAAATCTCCTTCAAACCTGAATTTTTCAGGCTTTTTCTTTTAATTAGCAATTAGGAAACATTCATAACTGTGATGATTGGAAAAAAAAATTGACTTGAAGATAGACATTTCACCTCAATCTCTTCGGCTTTTCTCTTTGCATCATCTGCTGTGTTCTTGGAGCCAGTTGCATTGCTCTCAAGTTCATCTGCTCTGCCACCTATATAATAGGATTTTTCTTATTACCACACTATTGAACTGAAGATTTTCCATGTTTAATCCTAAATTCTTGATGCAAGTGTCTATAGGGCTAGATGTCCTCAATCAACCTCTTGCATGCACACGTACGCTTGTTACTCAAACATCCTAACATCCTGTATGCCCTCATCTTGTAATGAGGGCCTCTAGTTTATTAGCATTTAGATGCTATTTTGAGCTACCCTCAACAAATAAAGACTTCACTTCACTTCACTTCACTAAGTTGAGAAGGTGCAATCTTTTACAAGGACCTTTTTGTCGGAAAAAGAGAAGAGCCAGCAAAACAAGCGCAAAGTATCATGTTTCAAAACATCTTTTGTTTTTTAAGATACAGAGGTAATTCTGGTCCACTGAATAAGACTGAGAAGAAACACACAGCCAACCTGAGTGTGTAACAGGCAAGATACAACTATTTATGTTACACCTAATTACATGTAACAGTGTAAAAGATTGACTGTATGACCAAATGATTAGTCAACTGACTAACTGCCGCAACAATGACTGATCAATGGTATGGGAATGCTTACCAATATCATTTGCCATGTCATCAAAACCAGGAAAAGTACTCTCCACATCTGACAAGGTGGTTGATACCTTCATGATTTTTCTCCTTATTTCTTCAAGCCTTTTCTTAACATCATCTAGAAGACTAGTCAATTCATTGTCAACTTTGCTCTGTGTGTAGGATGCAGTCTCATTTAGAAGGGAACTTCTGTTCTGTGAGAGCTTGGCTTGATTGGTGACATTTTGAGACTAAAAAAGAACGTAGCCCAGCTGCATGTTACCCTACTTGTGAATAACGAAAACAAAGGCCTAACGTTTATACAGGGAATGACAAATTTTCACTATTATACTTGAAGTTCTCTGCTCTGTGGGTATCCTATGTCTGCCAATCACATTGATCATGACAGTTGTGGTCTCTTAAACCTCTACGCATCTCATTCTTACAGTTCAAAGTGCAACATAATCATTTACGTGACCAAGAACATACTGCTTTTAAACTTTCATTGTGACTGCATTTGCTAAACTGTACCTATGGCAATTTTCTTTACAGCAAACTGTGGAGTAAACATCCATCCAAAGGTGAAGAAATGCAAATTGCTATTATAATTTTGTGCAAATGGCAGTAAATTATGTACAAATGTTGTCTATAATGCTGGGAAATTACCAAAATTTTTACTAGTGTACTTGCACTTCCACAAATTATAGAAGCCACAGACTGCCCAGTGAACAGCATTAAAAATTCTCTCTTTTACAAAGTTTCCAAACTACCAATGATTCTAGGTGCATAGGGAAAAATGCTATTTGCTTGCTAACTTGACAAAAACAATACCTTTTCTATTGCACCCATAGCAATTTTCTCTGCTTCTCTGGCAATTGCTAGGGACTCATTCAAGGAAGTGGCAATGTCAGAATATCTTTGTGAAGCATTAACTGCTTTTTGGGCAAAGTCAATGTCTGTCAAGAGCTTCTCCAATTCATCGGCCTGTTTTTGCAGTTCCTCTGAATGATTTTGAGCCATCAAAACTGATGGAGTGAGGTCATTCACAGTCTTGGTAAGATTACTCATTCTTTTGTTCACTTGATTAATCAAGTTATCAAGCTGGAGAAAACTTCCATTAAAGGCCTAAAAAAAAAGCAATTCTAACTTAATAACTTAATAATTAGCAATTTGTTCCCAATAAGTATTTCATATACACTACCTTTTAACCCTTTCATCCCTGAACCGGCCATACTTAGTATTTTACTCTAACGCCAGACGATTTTACTTGTTAATTGGGAACCCACTACCCTGCGAACAGCTGGTTTCTCCTACACTTCACGAGAGAGAAACCACTGCGAGCAACTGTTAGTTTCTTTGAGTGAGCCGCTGTCCAGTGCCAAGGACGAATAAATTAAATTTGAACCAGTAAAACGAGTTAATTAACTTGTTTTGGCGCTTGGACGTGCGTTCAGCTATGGAACTCCTGCATTTGGGCGAGCCTGCTGTGTAGGGATTTCCCATGAAATAAGATGAAGTGATGTCAAATACATCATGTGGGGTGTGACGTACTTCGCACATGCCCGATGGAAAATCAAACGGTTGCTCGCAGTGGCTTCTCTCTCGGGATGCGTAGGAGAAACCAACTGCTCGCGGGGTAGGAACCCTCAGGAGTCAGTTGGTTAAACGGGGACATAGTTTTTGGATGCTGTTAGCTTAACCCTTTCAGGCCCGAGGGGTTCCCCATTGACGAGTAAAATCGTCTGGCGTTAGACAGAGTAAAATCTATAAGTGCCATTTGGCACTATCGGGCCTGAAAGGGTTAATTCTGTAGCACTTCTTTGGAGAAGCACCTCAGTCAATGTGTAGTACAGTCGAATCTCGATTATCGGGACTCGTTGGGACTAGAAGAAATAGTCCGGATAATCGAGGGTCCGGATAATCGAGAATATGAATATTAATGAGGAACAAAAACTGATTACATTAAGAAAGCAACATTTAATTGTGAACAAAACATTTGCAAATCGTTTGGGAAACAATATGGTCTACATCTTCACTGTCCGTTGTGAATACCTGTACACGTGTCGGCAAACGTCATGATCTTTTCCTTGCTCTTGCGGATATCAGATATCTGCCGTTTACTAACACCATATTCAGCTGACAAATTGGTTCCTTTTTCTTCTTTGTCTAATCGCAAAATTATAGCCTGTTTATCTTTTATCGAAAGAACAGATCGCTTACGCTTCAAGGACATGATGATCGTGAATATCAGATATCTGCTGTTTACTAACGCCATATTCAGCTGACAAATTGGTTCCTTTTTCTTCTTTGTCTAATCGCAAAATTATAGCCTGTTTATCTTTTATCGAAAGAACGGATCGCTTACGCTTCAAGGACATGATGATCGTGAATAAACACTCGTGACAGTGTAGCTTGTTTGCCGAACGAGCTGATAGAGCGTGAAATTTCACTTAGCAACAAAGCAACTCTAAGCCAATCAGAACTCGAAAGTTCTGCATTATAATTAGTTATGACGTGTGCGAGCGCTGCTTTATCTTGCTTTTTGAAAGAGAAACAAACTCGCGTTTACTTTACTTTTCAACGCTGCAGTTTTAAAAAGAATATGGCTAGGGATCTTGATGATGACTAATAAATATTCATGACAAAATTGGGACCAGAGAAAAAGTCCGGATAATCGAGGTTCGACTGTATTGAAATAGCAAAAGATTTAAAGAAGCAATGCTTATAGACGTTCCCATTTTTTCTGTATGGAAATTGGAAAAACTTTAAAAAAATTAATACCAAAAACCATTTTCCGTTTATTTTTATTTTCAAAATGTTCCCAATAAATATTAATACCTTTCATTAAATTTCCTTTGACTGCAATAATAATAATAATAATTATTATTATTATTATTAATTCTGACCTCTGAGCAAGACATTTTTCCTAATCATTTACATTAATGTAAAGTAGTTAAGTAGAAAAAATTAATGTTTGAGCTGGCGATCTCTACCTGCAAACTGCTGTTAGCAGACACGAGTTTACTTTTGGTAGATGTGACTACATCTTGCAAGTTCACTAACGCAATGTCAACTTCTTCTTTTCTCTCCACAGCTTCTGTTAGTGGTGTCTGAAGCACAAAGAAAGATTCCAGTCGAGCAAAGCATTATTATTTTGATCTACTAGTCAATTAACATGCCCCCTCCCTCACTCCCTCCCCCCCCACCCCAAAAAAAAAAAAAAGAAAAAAAGGTTTTAATGTTGACAGTTCCAAATGAACACAGTAATTGGCCTGAATTTCTTCAACAGTAAGCAAAACATTTCCTGAAGGCAGAATGTGAGATTGCTCTTATACCCTAAACATATTCAGCAAATACCGTAAACACCGGCGTATAAGCCGCACTTGCAGAGAAGCCGCACCCCGAGTTTAGCAAGTGAGATTAATTTTTGGAAAAAAAAAAATTTGAAAGAAATTAAAATAAATCAAAAGTGGAGTCTTGACAAAGATGTCTTACTAGTACATGTAAATGCACTGTTTCTTCAAAGTGTAAGCTCAAACAAAAACGGCTCTGTTAGGAGCCACCAAACTCGCAAAAGCAATGACCAATGCGTAATGTGGTATTGTTTTATGAAGTTCTTATTAATTTGCTGCACAGGTCTATACAGACTTAAGAATTTTCGCTAAACTTGTTAATTTTTGCAAATTTACAATTTGACCCGAAAATTTTGAGCAAAAAGGTGCAGCTTAAAGCGGTGTTTACGGTAACTACTTGTAAAATAATAACCTTGTGTCTATTAAAAATGCACCGTGCATGTACTGCTGAATCAATATTGAGCACAGGAATTGGGCACTTTGGGACTCTCAAACTTGTGTTCAACATACTTTACCTAAAAAGTTGTGTTAACACTAAGCAATTTAAATTAAAATGGTGTGTTAATACCAGTCTAAGAAGAGGTGGACAATTAAATGACAAAATTGACACAAGACAGAAGCCAAAACCTTTGTGAATCAGGTGTTAGGCAAGCACAATTTTGAAACTGGAAGAGAAAGAAGGGAAGAGATTTTGTCACTCTTACAATTTCTACATGTAAGATCCAACTAACCTGAAAAATGAGGATATCAACCCTTGAGACTTACCTCAGGGTCATAATTCCTGCTGATGTCATTTGTTTCCATGGCATGGCTAGCATTTTTTGAAATACCACTAGTCTTGTTCTTGATCACACCAAAGATACCCAATAATATGTCAAGAGTTTCACCGGCAAGACTTATGTCACTCCACAGACTCAATGTCTCATTCAAAAGTGACTCCATTTTGCTAAGAGAAGTCATTACAAGTTCCTGCTCTACACTAATTGTTGCGTTCAGACCAAAGAAGTCTCTATTGGTCAGTTCACTTAAAATCTCCTCAGCTGTTGCTAGTAACAATGTTTGGTTTGCTTTGTCTGTCTTAAGGGTATTTGCCAGTTTCTTAGCAACATCTATGATATCTGAAAGTTAAAAAATGACATTTGTCAATTTCAGAAACTATTGAGAAAGGAGAAAAGACAACATTTCTACAAGGTCTTGGGGGAAACCCTGTGGACTAAATACTGCTGTAAAAGGCAAAAACCCAATGGAATTTTCGAGTTTATACTTTTGAGAAACAGGTTTCTACTTCCAAAATAAACATTTCCTTTAAGCTCAAGAGTTTGACCAATTATTTCATCAATGAGCCCAACAATTCATCCACAACCCATGTGACAGAAACCAAGCACTTACATGTACCAACATTTACATGTTACACATCAACTTTCACATTCACCTTGAGTTCTGTTAAGCGCATCCTTAATATTTTGTTCCAATTCCAGAGCTTCTTCTTTAGTGGATGTTGAATTTTCTAAAACCTTTGCTGCTTTAAGAGATAATGCAGCAGCTTTGTCATTTAGTTCTTCTGTTGACTTCTCGTAATTCTCTGCTCTCTGCATAAGGCCTTCTTGGCTTCCTACATCTGATAGTGGGACAATGGAATAGTGAAATAAGATTTCCTTATCATCTACTCCCTAAATTACTTTCAATAATTCTACAATACAGTAGGTCAGATTTAATCATGACCTACACTTTCTTGAAAGGAGCAAGGATGGACAGTTGGTTAGTGCACGACTTTAGTGCAAGAGCTCACATCCTTGTTTCGACTTCTTTCCTTTCAGTGTAGCTCAAGTAGTTTTAAATAACTGTAAAACGGAGCACTCATGGAGAGGGGGGAACAAAATGAGTGCACTGTCAACCTCAGATTTGTCACTTAAATTACATAATGTACTGTTATGAGATATTGACATTAAATACATTGTATAGTCGCTTTAATTTACTTTACTTTACTTGATAAATGATGCATTTATTAATAGCGACGATGGCATAATCAAAATTTTTAACAGTCTAAGTGCTCCTAACAAGAATCAACTTGTCTGCCCATGGCTGTTCCTGGCCTGATAATACAGTACATGCCCGTCTCGCAGCTTTTGTAGTATTGGTAGGTCATAGGTTGACTAAGATTTTAGACACATATACATGTAGTTTCTTTTTCCTAATTAATCAACAGTTTTTGCAGGCAAAATAAACCCTAAGTTTTGTGTCAAGGTTGGTTTTCTCTATTCCTTTTCTCTCTTCCATTTCTCTGTTTTCCCATTAATAAATACATGCTTCACAGTTGCTAAATCAGGGTTCATAGCTGGCCAAAATCAAATGGTCATGCTAGGCTAAATGGGGTTAAGCCAGACAAAGGCACATTACTGACCTTCAGATTTTTCTACAAGTGCAAGAAAGGGTTTTGAAATCAGCTTCACTATGTTTTAACAAATCAACAAGTTCTTTTTGTTTCAATCCTCTTAGGACCAGGTAATCAAGAAAATGGGTAGTTATATTTGCCTCTCACAACTAGAGAGTGTGGAGTCACAGTTAAATCTGAAGGCAAGGAAACCAGTATAGACCTACTTTCAAAATGGCAGCCAAAAATGTATTTTATAATAGTTAATTGTTACACCTCTGAGACAGTACGCTCGCCGTGATTGGCTCAATTTAGTGGGCCATATTCTACAGTACGGCCCACTGTTACAACCCGCTAAATTTCAAATTTCAATAAAACATTCTCTAACAAGTTTTTAATGTAGTTTCTGTTGCATAAACTTGTAAAACTGTTTGAATCTTGCAAGCAATTGCAACTATTTCAAACAGCTAAGATGATTTAGTTTTTCAGATTTTGACACATGCATCTTTGTGGCAGTTGAGCCTTCCACTTGACTTCAACTAGTTTCCTTTTCCACATGATTACAGCAGAGATATAATGAACACCTTACGCACCTCGTTTTCTCGGTCCGAATTGTAAAATTATGAATCTTCATTTTGTTCTCATTGATTTATGGCCTCCGTGCGTTATTCTTGGCCCATATATTGACAGAAAAAAACTTGGTCCATAATTTTACCGTACTGTCCTCAAACTCTGTTAGTAAGAGGTATTTATCCCTTTCTTTACAGCTGAGCACAAGCCCTCTACAAATCGAGGAAACAGTAACTTAAATCATATCAAAGCAGACCAAAATTAATGTTGGTGGTGAGAGGAAAAAAACAGTACCCAGAGAAAAAGCTCTCGGAGCGGGGTAGAGAACCAACAAACTCAAACGACATGACACTGAGCATGGGAATTGATCCTGGGGCCAAATTGCTGGAGGATGAGTGCTCTCACCACTGTGCCACAGTTGTACCACTATTTTTGTGACCCTGCTCCTTCAGGTGTTATGGTAACATGCTTCTCTACCTGGGCTTAAATGTGCAAAATTCTCCAAAATGAGATCAGCAGGGTCTAATTAATAATTGGTTGCCATTTATGGAAGTGGTTTATAAATAAAATTTAAGTTTGTGTCTGGCTGCCAAAGAAGGCAACACCTGGATATTCTGGGCATCCAACCTAGTTTCAGCCATAGTTCCAACAATACTTTTTCCATTAAACTGCCACAGTTTCAAGCAGGCAGGTACAAAAGTCCGACCGGATCAACTTTGGTTGATGTAAAAAAAAAAAGCTAAGGCCTCAAGAAATCACCTTATCCCTCAATGTTAAGCTAACCTTTGTGAAATTGGGGCAAACGTGGAATAGTTTTGCTTTACAAAACCGTTTTTCTCTCGATCTGAGGTGACCAATCCTAGTTGATCTGGATTGACTTTTGCACCTGCAAGTCTCAAGCGATGCTTAGACAAGAAGTTGCTGGAGAGACATCACTAGAATATAATCCTATTGGACAATAGATATAATCTTTGAAAACTTTTGACATTAAAATTAAAAACCACAATAAAATCATGGCTATGTTACCATTTGAGGCAGAGATTCCTACAACATGAGAGACTGCTTCCATGGTGGAATTGTATTTGTTAGTTGGTGGAATCAGCCTGAGGAAGAAAATAGTGGATACTGAAGTTGTGTTTTTTCTTTGCTTCAAAAGCTAATCAAAGTTAGATAGACCACACAAGGGCTGAAACTGACAGAGATGAGACAAACATCAATACATCAATAGATTAGAAATCTTCATAAAAGAAGTCTCTCTGATGAATTTCCTGAAAAGAAAGCCAGTGAAGATCCTATACCTCTGTAGAGTTTCATTCACATCTTTAAAATACAGCTCTGCAATAATTCCTGCTGTTCCTTGCTTTAATGATTTCAGGGCCAACGTTACATTCCTATCCAGGTCAGTGACAGTAGACAGCAGTCGCCCAACACATTCACCACAGTATTCACAGCCTTCAGCTGTGGGAATGTAGTTTACAGGGCAGATAGTACAATTTCCTCCTTTCTTGCAACACTGACCAGTATTGACATCACAGAAACCATATAGATTTTCCGCTCCCTTTTCACAGTTACAGGCTGCAAACAAAAATAACTATGACAGCCTGCCTTGATGACAATAGTAATTATTATGCATTTACCGGTATAAGGGCATTTTTTAAGCAAACAGATTAAAATGCTTTTTAAATCCTACAGAGTTTGTGACTAATGTTCCGTGAAAGGCCAATCAGTTTATTAAAAAACACAAGGAAATGTAACCAAGATTGCAAACGCAGCACTTTCTCCTTAATTTTTAATACCCTAATCTCTTTCTGCCGATTTCCAACATTTTTTAGTGCCCACTCAACTGCGCCCACTTGTCAATGGTTGAATTTGAAATTCAGTTGTGCAACGGTGCTAACAGTATACATGTAGGAAAGGAAAGAAAAGGACCTTCATTCAAGTGTCTAGCACTGAAGTACTAATTGGGGTCACTGTAAACTGAAATCAACAAATTAACCTTGAGGGGGAAACCAGAGTCCCCGGTGTAGAAAACCAACAAACTCAACCCACAGATGAGGTCCAGTCTGGGAATCAAACCTGGGCCATATTGGTGGGGGGGCTCTCACCACAGCCCCACCCCTACACCCTAAATGCGGTATGGCTGTAAGACCGATCACTGTAAGGACACTTTCCATTTGACAGAACTGACCAGCCAGACCGGGCTTTTGGAAGGACTACATGTACCTCTACAACACCTTGAAATTAACACACTTCGAGGATGATATGTATACTCCTCCA
>NC_090886.1:55849460-55856960 GCF_036669925.1 Montipora capricornis
GCGGGAGATATTCGAAGAAATGTTTTACTCCAAATCAAATTTATAAGGCTTTGAATGGATACGCGTAAATAGGGCGGCCGGAAGCTAACAAAAACATATGTCATCGAGTTTTGCCATAAAAAGCCGGTAGCCATCTTCTGAAGTCTCATAAACATCAATGTGAGTACTTGTCCTCTTGCAAGGACTGTTCAGATTGCAAAATCTCAGCGGATAAATCACTTTTTTAACCTACGTGACAGCATTCTTGGCCGCAATTTTAATAACATCAAACTTGTCATGCACTGTACAGTAACCAGAGACAACTAACTTTCTCGTGTTACTTTTAAACCGAATAAGCTTGAGCAAAAATCAAGGATGCAGGCCGACGGCGGCAAAAATGTTCCCATAAATTAGCGAGGCCGGTTAAAACCGCAGAAGGGATTTAAGATCCACATCGGGGATGTCAATTTCATTGCGTATTTTTGACCAAACCGTTGATTACATGCAGAATTGGGGAGCATTCCTGGTATGGTGTCTAGTGCGCTTTTGGATGCTTCCCTCTCCTCCTACACAATTTTTTTGATTGTTTATACTACAGAAGAAACTGTAAGAAATAAACTGTTTTGCTCGGTAGCGTAATTCGTGTTAGTCGTCATTTTCATCCAAATTATAAATCGTCGTGCCATCAACAAAGCAAAACAATCGTACCAACTTCGATTTCGCCGAAAATAACGAAACGGCGCCCCGTAAAAACTTAAACCTTTGCACACAAGAGAAGAAATAAATACCATTATTCGATTTCCGACGCATTGTTTATCTTGTTTAATTCCAAAACCAGGACAAGAAATTTTCCTGTTATTCTTTTAATGGCGTAGCAACAATTTCACGGCGTGAACATAATTTCACGGCGTGAACTCATTATTTTCACGGTCTTCGATTTCACGCCGTGAACTTTTTCACTCAGCATAGTGAACTTTTTCACTCAGCATAGTGAAAAGAATTGGAGCAATAGTGAACTTACCGTGAAATTTCAATTTCACGGAGTGAAATAGTAAATTCACGAGCCGTGACCGTGAAATTTATTTCACGGTTCACCATGAAATCCATAAGCCCCCTTTTCGCGTGAAAGGTCACAATTACTGACAATATCTGACTTTTTTTTTCTTTATTACAAAGTATTTATCTGGAATAATACCGAAAACAAAAGCTTGTCTATTATGTCTGCTATTTATTTTGATACTTGCCTTGCATTTATTTTGCGTTGTTAGCGCACAGCACCACGACAAAGTTGGTAAAATTGAAAAAAGGTTCATTGAACGTGTTACATTTTGATCTGAAACATCGAACTTTTAATACCATTTCTATCATTTGTATCGTTTTAAACTTTCTATCGTTGTCGCTTTTTTAAGTCTAAGTATTTGCTACATGTACCTATTTTCAACAATAAGTTAAGGGTAAAGGTTAGCGTTATTTTTACTTGTGACGTTTTTTGTCTCTATTCTGAGACACGAGTGATGTTAATTTGGCGAGAAGAGCAAGGGGACACTTTGTGACGCTTATTGAAATCTGCGTGCATCTAACTGGGGTCAAACTTGGACATATCTCTCAAAGTTTGTACTTTGCGTAAGAGAATTAGTCACATATTGAGTAAAAATTGTAACGTGCTAGGCAACCAAACTTTGTTCAGCAAAGCAGAACGAGATAATAATATTGTTTTGTTTGCGTGCTTTTCATG
Source organism: Montipora capricornis (assembly GCF_036669925.1). Taxonomy (NCBI): domain Eukaryota; kingdom Metazoa; phylum Cnidaria; class Anthozoa; order Scleractinia; family Acroporidae; genus Montipora; species Montipora capricornis. The sequence continues at coordinate 55,851,175 of NC_090886.1, forward strand.
GCTTTGCAATTTTCAAAAGTGGAATTTCAATGTGTAGTTTGGGTTATGTACAAAAGAAATATCTTAAAGGAAGGATTAAAATGAAGGAACCAAGTGTTTTACAATTAACCCATCAAAACGATTCGAACCAACCAAAAATCAAAACATTTGAGCACTAAGTGAAACGATAAATTTATTTTTGGCATGATGGTTAAAAATTCAGTGCAAAAACTAGTAGTGTAGCACTAGTTCCGCCACCACAACTCTAACAGTGCTCACTGTCTGTGGGTGAGCGTTTCCCACTGAGGGTAATGTCCAACTAATGTGCACCGAAAGTTTCAAGCCTCTTTGGCCATACTGTGAGAAAAATAAAATATTTACACAAACATCTCAATCGCATTCACTGTTGTTTTTCTCACAGTTTTAATTGAAAGCAGAAAGATATTTTGAACCTTTCTTTTCATCAGCCACATGCACATGAAATTTACTTTCCATCTCTGTCTTAAGATTATTACAGTTACCTTATAATCTTAAAATCAAGCGCTTTATTAAGTTTTACATATTTTGTAATGACCTTGAACACCAATACCCTGTGCAAGGTCATCACAATTGTCCAACTCTCGCATGCGGTTGACCATTGTTTCTGTAAAGTTAAAAATTCACTGTTCTAGACGAGGTTATTTATCACGAGGTAATTCCCTCATTTTGAAAATAGAAGTTGCTTTATTAGTCATCAGCATCGATTTTGGGGCTCATTTGTTGAAACTCAAGCACCTTCCAACAGACCTGTTGATTTTTGTGATTTATGCACATGTTGCAGGCCTACTGCCACCACGGACTTACACTCTTACACTCCTACAACCTGGTGACATACATGTAGAGTAGAGTGCACTACCACAAAAACAACAATTGGTGTTTAAACAATGTTACTGATTTGAGTTAACTTACCTTGGCATCCATCATCTGGGCGGCCAAAGTAGCCGGCTTTACACCTGTCGCATTTCCTTCCTGTTACCCCCAGTGGACAATTGCATTGTCCAGTTTTTACATCACATGAAGATGACAATGATACAGGGGAGCAGTCACAATCTTCACAACCAAGACAGCTATCAAAGTTCCAAGTATTCGGCTACAAATAATAATTATTGTTTTGAAAAGAGCTTTGCTACATGTATTGAAAATATAATCAATAATTATTATTGTAATATAAGGTGACAACTGAATAATTTAACTAAAAAAGGGCAGCACTGTTTGGGATTCTTTACCTTACAGCTGTCACAGTGTTCTCCAATAACATTGGGTTTACAGTTGCATGCACCAATGGTGTGGTTACAAACTGCTGTAATGGTACCACATTCACTGCAAGCACATCTAGCACAGTTCTTTGCAATGACTGCATCCCCATAATAGCCATTCAAGCAATTTTCACACTGATCCCCTGTAGCTGCATTTGTGCACTTAAGGCAACGGCCTGTCAGCGAGTCACAACTTCCATTGACACTGGTATCTATGTTACCACTGCAGGTGCATCTCGTGCAGTAGTCACCAGGATCAGAAGGATTTCCAAAGTAACCATCAGCGCAGCTCTCACATCGCTCTCCAACGTAACCTTCTTGACATGTGCACAAAAGATTTTTAAAAGAGTCAAGGGAACAGGAAGTAGCAAAGCTGTTGGATGTGGTTCCCAAAGGACATTCACAAATACTGCAGTCATCAGGAGAACCAGTCGTGGCATCCCCATAGAAACCAGGTACACAAACATCACAGTTTCGTCCTTAATAAAACAAAATATTTTCATCAACCATATTAAAAATGAAAAAAAAAGGTTTTTACTTTAATATTCAAGTCTTACTAAATCATCTAGTCTGGCCAGTTCAGGCCAGTTTGGGAGCCAAAGGGTTAATTAATTAATTAATGGGGACACATCATCTACCCTGAGCATGACTGTTCTAATAAGAGAGAAGAAATTAATTAATTAATGTAAAGTGGATTTTTCATCAAAGGGGGAAAAAGCTAAGAACATGGAGCAAAAAAGAGAACAAACAAAACCCAACCCACATTATGATACTGAGTCAGGGAATCAAACCCAGGCCACAATGATGGTAAGGCTGTACTCTTACCACTCCATCAACCCTCCTCCCTTGGTACAACAAGTGCTTTCCAGTAAATTCAGCTACCACGATTTGCAATTACTGAAAAATGATTAAGAAATCACTTCCACAAAGAGAACAGAATACAATCCATGGCAGTGTGGTTCATATTTTGATTTTTGTGCGATGTTGATAACAAAATAGAAGAATGTCGATAACACTCCTTTGTAATTTTGAGTGAACTGTATTTATTACCAGTGGTGTTGTGAAGACATGAATAGCATTCCCCTGTTTCATCATGACAGTCAGATGAGTGACCAAAACAATTACAAGGAATGCACGAGCTATTGTCTGCCCCTCTTGTGAAGCCTTTTCCACACAGCTGGAAAGCAAAGGGAGAATAGAGTTAACCTGAATTTTTTTCAACTGAGCATTTTGCCTGTGGGGTGATCTTTTCTCTAATTTGTGGTATACTCCACAGGACCCTTTTTGTTGCAAGGATATCAAGATTGGGCATGAATCTAGTTACTTAATTTTTCTGGACATAAGTGTTCTTAAAAATAGTTTATTGACCAAGAGTGAGGTCAAGATGGCTGGATATTGGCCAAGTTCTTGATTTGCATGTTTATGGACCGAGAGGAAGCCATCTTGACCGAACAAGCTTGGTCAATGAAGGATTTATTATACGTGATAAAACACCAAAAAATAAACTTTGATATTGCTGGACCAAGCGAGAAATCCCGAGGGGGCAAGATAGCTCCATCTTGCCCACTCAGGTAACCAATCACAGCACAGGATTTGGTTCATCTTGCCTGCTTACAGAGCTAGTCATAAAATAAGGTGGCTTACTACAGTTGGCGTTGCGTACTGCGTTGGTTGACAAACGCTAATTACCAACAATACATGACTTTTAGCTGTTACTTCTTTGTTACAAAGTAATTATCTGCAATAATAGTGAAAACAAAAACTTGCCTATTATGTCTACTGTTTATTACTCTGAATACTTGAAAGGTATCCAAGTGAAAATCTAGGTAGAATTTAGTTTTTTGTGCAGCAAATGGACAACAGAATTATGAGGCGGTGATTTTATTGGCTAAAACCAATGCGGTACACCCCTTTGAGTAATACATTCGACCTCCCTCTGCGACAAAACAAGTGCAACAAAGCCGTGAAGGAGAATATTTCCATAAGCGAGAGGCTTCAAACAGCCCCACATCTTACAAAATTCAATGAAAATCTAAATTGGTAACATGGAGCGGAGCAACCAAAGTGGGTGCTGTGTTAGGGCTTCAATGTGACACAATTAATTTCGTTTGCTGATTCAGAAACTCAAAGCCCATGTTCTATGTGATGGCAGTATATTGACGCAAATACAATGCAGCTTAAAGTGAAATTGCTGGATTCAGCCTTCTGGAAATGTTATGAGTAAGATATTTACTCTGAATGAGCCATCCAGACTTCAACTAGCTGCAGAAACATTGCGTTGTTTTCTTCCGTACTTGGCAAATTTAAATATCACTCAAATTAAAACTACCTCTTCCAAAATGTATCACTCTATTTCTGTGCCCAGGGTAATTCCAAGAAAATGCTTAAAAAAGCGTCTTGTTTTGATATTTGCCTTGCATTTATTTTGCTTTGTTAGCACACTGCACCAAAACAAAGTTGGTGGAACCGGAAATTTTTCCAGGAACGTGATCCAGAACATCGCACTTTTAGTATCACTTCTATCATTTGTATCGTTTTAAACTTTCTATTGTTCGTTTGGTTTGCGGCGGCTATCGTTTGAAAGGATGGAAAGCAAAGGTTTAAAGCCTTTTAAAGGTCTGTTTACCCAGTGGTGTCTGGTAGTAAATCCTTTCTGTAAGCAATGAAAGTTTGTCCAAGCTCTGAGTTACTGTAATTAGACATCAATCTCCTTTAAGAACGATACAGTTATGCTGTCCTTAAGAGACAGCAAAATTTGCACCACAAACTTGAGGAATTAGAGAAATCAATGAGAAGTTCCTATGCAGCAAGTTTCGGAAAAAGCTCAGCTTGTTTTACAGTCGAAGGAATTGCTTCCAGAAAGTTTGGATTTCAGCACACTGAAGCGCCCCAGACTAGCTAGTTACAGCCCATTACCAAGTCAAGATGAGAAAACTATTCCCATTCCTTTTGCAACGTTTCCCTCCTCATCACCGCCAAAAAAGCCAGGGGAATTAACAGTACAATCTATTTTCACCAATCTGTGTTCTCAAAAGAATTGACTAAGGTAAGTGACAAATGAAAAACCATTATATGGTACGGCTACACGTAGGCTACTGTACGTGCACATGGCTAGTTTTTTGAAGAAAGACATCAAGTATTTGAAATCTGTGAAACTAAAGCAACAGGGTGTCTCTTCTTTCCGGGGGAAAATTGGTATTTCACTCTATTTTTCTCTGAAATACAGTTTATCTGTATTCTTTCAATGTAAAGGGCAGTCTTACCTCACAGGATGCTCCAGTAGCCCTGTCTGGACAGTTACACACTTCCACACTTTTAGCCCTTTCTGCTCCCTCCAAAAGTGCTTGAACAGCAACCTCCATTAGAACATCACTGATCGTTACCTCTGACACCTCAGTGCTGTAGGTTGCCCTCAGTTTGAGGGAGTTTACGTTCAGAAGAACTGACATGAAATCACTTCTGCTAACATTTAACTGCCTCACATCCTCCCACAAATACTACAACAGGAAAATAATGAACATTGAAAAAACAAATCAAAATAATTTGGTAGATTTATTAGTAGACTTTGGTTCACACTCCAAGCAGCAGGTTAAAGATAATTATTATATAACACGGTTTGATGCAATTCTGGTTTGAAGACCCATGTACGGGGCATGTTGTGACGTATGTCTTAGTGTCTTTATAATTAGGAGTGGCCTAAGAATGAAACAAGAGCCCTTTCTATTCATAGATTAGCACTCTTCTCTTTTAATGTCACGATCTTAGTGAACATCAGTGGAATTAATTTGATTCAAACAAGGGGGTTGATGATAATGCAAAAAGGAAAATTCTGCCTTCTTAGAAAATGCTTGCCAAACCAGCCACACAATTGCTGGGAAAAATTTAAAAACATAAAAACTAGCAGTACCATCAGCCCTTCAGTCCTGAGAGAGATACTTATAGATTTTACCTCATCTAAAAATGCAAATAAATTTACTTGTCAATGGGGGCTGCCTCAAGGATGAATGGGTAAAAGAAAAGGAAGGAAAGGAACTTTATTGAAGTGTCTAATCTTCTAGCGTTGTAGAGCACTACAACACTGTAAATTGAAATTAACAAGTTAATGCAAATCAAACCAAATTTTGGTTTTTCAGGAGAGTGGAAAACCAGAGTACCCGGAGAAAAACCTTTCGGTGCAGAAGAGAGAACCAACAAACTCAACCCACATATGACGCCGAGTATGGGAATTGAACCCGGGCCACATTGGTGGGAGACAAGCGCTCTCACCACTGCACCATCCCTGCACCCCCTAACACCAAGGTCTACTCAAAAACTTTGCCGCCTTTAACCCTTACCCATCTTGCTAATGCCAGACAATTTTACTTGCCGACTGGGGTGCTCTAGATGTGAATAGGTTAACCAGCACTTCCATTGAGCGGAACACAGACAGCAATGCTTTACAAAGGTATTCAATGTTGGGGCTTTCATGAAAACCTTCCTCAAACAAAGAAACTACTGATGTGCACTGTATTG
>NC_090886.1:55866960-55871960 GCF_036669925.1 Montipora capricornis
AACACCTTTTTTTCTCAAAAGTACGCAAAATAATTCAATGAAGACACTTACATGCCTTGCCAGAGTTTCTGACGAACGCGAAAAATGATTGAAACCAACAGTAAGATAAAATAAAAGCCGTATAAAACAGACGTGAAGAGAGACGTGAAAAATTAATCACGCTAAAACTCCTTTGTTTTCTCCACTCAAAAGTCTCGAAAATTGTCTCGAAAATTTCTCGAAAGCCCTCAAACGTCTCGAAACTCGACTCGAGCCTCGGTCCTCAAAGTTTTTGAGAATCGAGGATCGAGGATCAAGAATCAACTTTTTGCGGATCGAGCTTCGAGGGACTGTCAACTTACATTTGCACGGTACTGTACCTCAACATCCACTTACGTCTGCAGTTTGGAAACCCATAATAGCCTGTCTTGCACCTGCTGCATGTTCTTCCAATCACATTTGGTCGACAGGAGCACTGTCCACCAAATTCTTGGCAGTCATTGTGGTATGATCCTCTCAAATTACAACCGCAAGCAAATGCTCCATCATTGAAGCTTGTAGTAAGTGAAAATGCAGACTCTTTACAAAGCTTACGATCCGTGGGCTTGATGAAGAAACTGTCTTTGCTGCAAGAGTCCAGGAAGGCCTTAGCTAAAGGGACTGGAGAGTCTTCTTGCAGTTGTGTTGAAAATGCATTTTCGGGTACCAGAAGGACGTAATCCTACCAAAAAACAAAAAATGTATTGACAGGAGTTACTGTATATAATGATTACATACTCAAGATCCCTGCATGCTTGCTATAACAAAGGCTGGTTCACTACTAATTTTCAGAATGGTAATGATTAAGAGATGTTAAAACACAGCTTACAATCCAAGTGGATGCATTTTCAGGAATAGTGAATTCCACCCCAACAGAGGTACGTCCCATGTCATATAAATGAGCCACATTTGCATCTCTAACAACAGATCTACATCCTGAGGTGTGAGGACAGTAATGAAATTTGACAGTTCCATCCAATGCTACATCGCTGGTAATGGACACTTGTGAATCAAAGGAAGAATGCATTGGCTGGTAATAATGTACAATGACAGCATACTTCCCTGGACGAGGTATGGAACCTGAGAAGTCACGGACAACCTGTAAAAGAAAACAAAAATGGTTTGAACGAAATATATACCAGTATAAAACCACAAGACATCTTCAGCACCATATTGACAAAAGAATCAAGTATGGTAGGGTATCTTTACCCCATGGCTCAAGTTGTGATCTGGTCTAAATTTTCAATCAGGCCTACCTAATTTTTACAACCACAGCATGTATGCTCGACAGTTACTGTATGCTCAAACCTGTAGTAACTTCTCTCATAATTAAAATCTTTCCCACTCAGAACGAAAGCCTGGTGTTGACTTGTAAGCAAAACAATATGTAAACATTTTCAAGCACTCCTCCAACATGAGCTGGTCTCTATCACACTCTGTTAAATGTTAAATGGTAGATCTTAATAATTACTACAGTACTGTGCAAAAAGAATGCAAACGAATTTCGCTACTTTTCGACCAAATATAACGAAATTTCGGGCAAAACGAATTTTCGTGTGAACTTCCTTGAATTTTCGTAATGCCTATTGTTTCAGTAAAAGCGAAAATTTGCATAACTTTTGCAACGGCCACATGAATTTCCAGTGAAATTTCAAGTGCTTATCAAAAATTTGCAGTGAGTATTTGCCTTTTACAATTATTAAGTTAACGTTCAAAAAAGGCCCGTCGAAGCCTTCATACACTGTAAGTGATCACCCCGGGAATTTGCGAGAGCCAATTTTCGTATTAAAGCGACCAAAATTTAATATAAACAATCGAGGGTAGTCGCTGACGAGAGCTTTCAGCTAAAGTCTGTGGGAGTTTTAAATTATTATTGATGGTAGAAAAGATTACGTTCAGGAATGCCCCTATTAAAAACTGGAAAGTTCTTTCTTCGTTTACCGGAATGGTCGCTTATTTGTTGACTTAATTTGTTGAATGGTAAACGACTTTATTTTTTCTTTGCGTGATACTTGTGTGACTTGAACAGTTTCATTCACGTCATGTTTACACGTAAGGTTGAGAGAAGAGTACAGTTGTTGATTCCATTCATTCATTAAAATGCGAAACGCTAACCGACACATTTTCAAGATTACAATATTTCCATTAGGTTATTGAATTTTCGTTTCAGTACGTAGAAACTCCAACAGAAATTTCGGTGTCAGATTAGCGAAGTTTCGTCCTGTGTTCGAACTTTCGTGCGGCTCAGGCCGAAAAATCACACTTATTCCTCCGAAATTTCGACAAAATTTCAATAGAACAATGACCGCATTTCGCGGAAATTCGTTTGCATTCTTTTTGCACAGTACTGTATTACCACAGCTCTGGTTTAATCACAATAATAATTATTACTAACTCTACATGTACAGTTATGAGCAGTAAGTGTTGTCTAACATTACTTACTGGTCCTTTTAAATACTGAAGTTTCGTCTCTGGATCTTGTTTTGGTGGTTGCTGTTCGTTGGGATCCTCTCCATTAACATCAATTTTGATTGCTCCCTTGGGAATTGGGTATGATGTTGGAATACACACCCCACTTTTGGTTGTACATAGAATGTTTGGTTCGATGAAATCCAGAGTCCACATATCCAGTGGTATTGCAGTGATAGAGTGCTGGAGGAAATCAAAAGAAAGGAATGGTTTAAATACTGACCGATGACTACCATAAATGTATCAAAATAAAGCTGTAATTCACTAGAATGATTGTTTTGAAGTGTAGACATCTTGTACTAAAACATAAAAAAATGAAAATAACCATTGACCTCAAACAAAAGGTTACCTGTCTGTCTTTTTTTTGTATAACATGTTTAAACTCTAAGCAAGCATTCCCTCTAATTTGCAAACATGATGCGGCACTTCTGATCAGATATTTGATCTGAGCATTATTCAAACCAAAATGATTAATTAACCCTTTGATATCCAAACCGGACTAAACTGGCCAGACTTAGTATTTTACTCGGTCTAACGCCAGACGATTTTACTCGTCAATGGGGAACCCCTGGGAGTCAGTGGGTTACTGATACTGTACAAGTGCTCAAAATTACATGTAGCAGTTGTCTGAGAAAACCAGAAAGTTTATTAATTAAAGGGCAACCTGCTTATGCTAAAATAAAAAGCCTGGGGCGGGTTCCTGAAAGGTGTAATAGCTCTATTCCGGGGATAAATATGCCAGAATAAGGCGCATTTATCCCTGGAATAGAGTTATTACATCTTTCAGGAAGTGACCCCTGGTTACCCAAGGAAAAAACAATGTACTGTGAAGTTAATAATAATAAATTTGCCGCAGCTGAGCATATTCCCGGGCTTTGAATGTCTGCAGCTTTTACAAAACATTTAGGAAAATGCACAAGACATTATCACAAACATGTAGGCAATGGAGATTGAAGATACTATTTTGTTAACCCCGACTTCTGCGCAAAAAACCACAGGCACACACAAAGAACTATGGAATATTCAAGCTCGTTCACTGTGCGTGATTGCATCCCAACATGGTGTGCATTTAAACCTACACTGTAAGGGGGTTTCGTAATGGGCAACTAAGGAGTTATCAGGGCAACAAAATTCATGTGTTTGATTTGGCGGCTTTTGAAACATTGGACAACCTGGATTTGTTAATTATTTCAAGCACCACTGTAACTTCTTCTACATTTCAATGGTTTTTATCTCTGACTTTGGCATTTCCAACAAGGATTAATTCACATACCAGAGCAATAGGTGATGACGCTCTTGATACCAAAGTAACCACCATTCTTTGTTCTTTCTCAACATCAAAGACCTTAACAACATCATTAACATTCACAGCCACCTGGCGACAGCCAAACCTGTAGTTACAACTCTGAAGGTTGAAGTATCCCCTTTGAGTTCCTCCTGGATACCTCAAGTAGCCACTCAACTCGGCCTTCCCATCTGAAGGGTGAAAATATTGAAGGACTAGGACATATTTGCCCAGCTTAGGAATGGAAAAGTCTGCTGTGATGCGATTCTATAAATGAACAATAAAGAAAACTATTAAATTAAAAATCCTGCAACTGCTCTTCAGATCAACTTTTTCTGCTTTAGTGTGAGAGGAAGAAAGGCATTTTGCCCAGTAAGCTTGGACAGGGTCAGCAACAATGTTATCTATAGTATCCTTATCTTCTTCCACTCACATGGCTTTTCATTGTGAATTGCCTGGTTTAATTCCCATTGCAATTAATTGATGTTGCTAATGGGAACAAATAATATACTTCCAAATGGCAATGGTAATGGAAATGGTCTATATACCAATACAATACAATACAAAATTTTATTATTTGATAATAAGTCCTTATTCCCCTGGCTCCGCAGGTAGCAGTGCTAATCGATGCGGGCCAGGATAATCAGTAAAAGAAGAAGAAAATACACACAGTAAGACTACCGAGAAATAGATAGATACAGTGTAAGTAGATAGATAAGTAAATACGAAAACAGATTAAGTCTAAAGAAACACTTAGCTACCGGTATGTAATTGAGGTTGGCAATGCAGTATATTATGAGAGGTAGATAAATAAGACAAAATGAATAAGATAAGATAAGCCAAGCAAAGATGATGGCTACTAAGAGTATTTGCTAACTTTTGAGATTATCGATTCTAAGTCTTCGTAGGAGTCTTCAGATTCTAATATATTGAATAAGATCATACGAATTTTCCTTTTAAAAATGGGTTTTGGTAGTGTTCGGTACTTAGTTGGTATCTCATTTCACAGTTTTGCACCAATTCTTGAAAACGATTTCGTTTAATTTCAAGTTTTGACTTCTTAATATAAAAGTTGTTGGAAACTGAAGATCGCGTATTATGTGAATGAATTTTTGCAGTAGGGATGAACAAATCCTTCAATTGTGAAGGGATAACATCGTTATTTACATCATGCATTGTTTCAGCTAGCAATTTATAATACAAAAAGTGAATAGGTAAAACCTTTGCG
>NC_090886.1:55884460-55894460 GCF_036669925.1 Montipora capricornis
GTGAGCAATCCGAGTTGATATGAATATCCAACTTTTGTACCTAATTCAAGGGGATCTCAGTCCTCAAAAAAAGAGGGGGTGCATACATTACAGTCTGAATATCAACCAACACCTTAAGTTCAAAATAACTGAAGTTTGCAGCAAACTACATGCACAGTGCCAAGCCAGTCAGCCTTCAAAAACATGATATGAAATTAAGTTTCAAAGCAAATAATTTATCACATACCAGTTCCTTTGGCTCTGATATTGAAAAACGTTCTTTTTCTTTATCCAAGACAAATACAAATTATGCTATCAAAAACTTACAGGTCTGCACAAGCTGCGAGCCAGCAAGCCAAGCAAGTCATGCAAATCTTGCATTTAAGTCTAAGCACCTATTTCAAATAGCACCAATAAACAGTACTACAAGTCTGAGCACCCATTTTTAAATGATTAGCTTTCAATAACTGTGTCACTCGCAAAACTTGCCTGTAGACTTGCATGGCTCGCCATGTTGGCACGCATGGCTTGCATGTTGTCCACACTCAGAATTTACAGTTGTCAGTGCCAGAAAACAACCCAACATCAACAATGATTGATTAAAATCTTTATTAATTTATAACCATTCATTAATTCACAGCATATATAGGGATACAAATATAAAACATGAGTTATTGCATTCCAGCACTATGCTTCTGGTAAATACATGTACTCACTCCTGCAGTCTGGGAATCCATAATATCCTGTGGCACATTGATCACACTTTGGTCCTGTGTAACCAGGGTTACAAGGACACTGATCCCCTGTGGGTCCACAAACTTGCCCACTTGTACCCTTCGGATGACAGTCGCAAGCTGTAAGGTGAAAAAAACTAATATCAACCAATTTAGAATAGAGTGGTTTTCAATTGAGTGTTGAAGTAATTAGCAAATTGCTTTGGTTTTGCATTACTTCACTCAGTGATTGGTTCAAAGTTCTTGCGTCACTTTTTCAACCAATCAGAAGTGAAACCAAAACCAATCGTGGCTCCCGTGTGCACATTTTCCCGCACTTTGTGTCGGCTACATGTAATTACGTCGAGTTTTGATTGGTTTACCGGATTGTCTCTGTCCTTTTTCATTGGTCAAAGTAATTAATTTGGTTTTGGTTTTACGTCGATTTTCATAATTCAAGCGCTAAGTGGCATGACTATTCAGGGGGTGGGGAGTAGGGGGTGAGGGGTAGGGGGTGAAGGGTACCATAGCTGAAACAACCCAAACCTTTAAATAAAATGATAACCTTAGGCCTAAACACTATGCTCTAGATAATACTTAGGGCAACATGTTGTCTTTTTCTCTTCTCCTGCCTTTTTTTTTGTAAATACATGTAATATTTCCTCAATTAACCTGATACCAGTGACTGTTGATTTTTCTTGTAAGGGAATATACAAACAAGGCCGGCAATGAAACTCGGGGTCTCAAGCAATTCATTACGGAATAGTTTTACGTCCAAAGAAACAGTTTTTGTTAATCTGAAATTGACATCCATGTATACAGTGGACATTTGTTTCCAGAAAGGTCTGCTACTGCAGTGTTACTGATGACATGTATCCAGTAAGGTTTACAAACTGCCAAAGGAGTAAACTTGAAATGCCACTCCGGCGTATAGTTTAGAAGACTGTTTACAGTCCGTGTGATCGTAGAGTATGCTTCGATCACACGGACGAAGAATAATGTCTCTTCTGCAATCGCACAGAATACACGTAGTTTCAAAGACTTTTCTCTCTCAAACTATTATGGAAGTAATTTTCACTAACAGGCTACATTGTGGTTTACAGCTAAATTGTCGGGCGGATTGCGCTCTCGATTAGAAGCCTACAGAGTAAACTTAAAACACCACGCCGGTCCGATGGTGTTGAAGACTGTTTATAGTCCATGTCATTGTTGAGTATGCTTCGATCATATGGCCAAAGAATAATTATCTTCACTGCAATCGCACAGAATAGTGTTGTTCGTTGTGATTTTTTCCCAATTTCAGCAACTGGATTCGAAAAAGGGCTAAACTCACTCCGTTTTCTGCATTACTCCCAAACAACATTCTCCAAGTTAAGCAACTTTGGCAGGCTTTTCTTTTATTCGTATTCCCAGTTGTGTTTGTGCTAGTCTAGTCTGTCGAGAAATCAGTCAAGAAACCAGCTCGTTAAATTCTTGATTCCTTCGACTTGATTCTCTACTCGATGCTCGATTGTCGTTCCTTGATCGTCGCGATCTCGCTGATCTAGTGTCATTGTTTTTGTCTAATTTACTAAGTTTTAAGTAGTATTACTTCACTCTGATTAATCAATGTAATCAATGTCTCTTTTCTATGTGGTATTTTTCCCAATAAACTTTAAACTGGCAAAAAAGTTGTGATTTTTTCCCAATTTCACCAACTGGATTTGAAAAAGGCTAAAGTCGCTCCATTTTCTGCATTACTCCCAAACAACATTCTCCAAGCAACTTTGGCAGGCTTTTCTTTTATTCGTATTCCCAGTTGCGTTTGTGCTATTAGTCTGTTGAGAAATCAGTCAAGCAACCAGCTTGTTAAATTCTTGATTCCTTCGATTCGATTCTCTACTGATCTAGTGTCATTGTTTTTGTCTAATTTACTAAGTTTTTGGCTTTAGGCAAAAGTGCTTAACTAATCATGCACTGATACATACTAATGAAGGCTATGTTTAAGCGTCTTTAGAGTTATCTTGAACATCATAACATCCTTTATCCACTTTCACTTGGCTTTAGGCAAAAGTGCTTAACTAATCATGCACTGATACATACTAATGAAGGCTATGTTTAGGTAAAGGTAAAGGTAAAGGTACACCTTATTTAACGTCGGAAGTTCCTTTACTCTCTAGAGAGTATTCTCCCAGGAAGCCGAGGTTAAGCGTCTTTACACTTATCTTGAACATCATAACATCCTGATCCTGATCCTGATCCTGATCTAGTGTCATTGTTTTTGTCTAATTTACTAAGTTTTTGGCTTTAGGCAAAAGTGCTTAACTAATCATGCACTGATACATACTAATGAAGGCTATGTTTAAGCGTCTTTAGAGTTATCTTGAACATCATAACATCCTTTATCCACTTTCATTTGGCTTTAGGCAAAAGTGCTCAACTAATCATGCACTGATACATACTAATGAATCAATCTTAACTCAACTGACAACAATGAGTTTGGTTGTGGTATTTTCATTGACCTCAATAAGGCAATTGACACAGTTAATCATTCCATTAAACTGAATCACTATGGAATAAGAGGTAAAGCCTATGACTGGTTTCAGTCGTATCTATCCAATAGAGAACAATAATTTGTATGTATCTGATCAATGGTCATATACCTGATTCTTTCTCAATCACTTGTGGAGTACCTCAGGGGTCTGTTCTTGGAACCTTGTTGTTTTTGCTATACGTTAATAATAATTATTTACCTGACACCTTTAAATTGCTTAGTTTCCACTTATTTGCTGATGATACTAATATATAATGTTCAAGTAAAGACCTTAATCTTGAAGTAATCTTAAATCAAGAGCTCCAATTCTTTATTTCTACATGTATCACAATCTTTTACTCTTATATCTAAAAACACTGAAGTGTATTAAAATTAATATTCTGTGCGAGTTTAAATAAAAATTGACTTGACCTGATTGACTTTATTTCCATTAGTTTTTCATTGAGAAAAAAAAAATTGTGCCTCAGTGCAGGAAAATGCATTTCAGAGGGTCCAATTTTCTGGGAGAGTATACCCCCAGACCTTCCCAGGGGCTAAGGCCCTATAACATGTTACGGGTGAAATCTTGAGTGTTAAACCTGCTTCAAAACTTAATGACAGCCCTGTTTAGACATCAGACAAACCATACAACAATGAACATTTGCAATAAAAACTTACGTTTACAATTCGGAAAACCATAAAACCCTTCATTGCACTGATCACAACGAGGACCACTATAGTTCTCACGGCATTCACATCGGCCATCACCATCAAAACAGTCACCAGTGGAAAATCGTCTATCACAGGTACAAGCTGCAAAAAATGTATTCAGGAATCACTGCAAGACTACGAAAATCTTACACAATGAGGCAGACTAACACCAAGAGGATTACCTATTATTTAAAGTAAGCAGCTTTACCTCAAAATGAAAACAGCCTTGGATTGATCAGAAGAGAGCAAAAAGGACTTGCAAGCCCTAGTATACTCACAAATGGTATCACATCCTCCTTATCTCTTGCCCATTTTGATCAAATTTTTCATTTTTTTAATTAATGGCAATTTAGAAGATTAAAGTTGGTAAAAGGTGGTAAGGGTACCTTGGCAAACAGAAGAAGACGTCTTGGGCACCCCAGTTGGACGATAGTAGTTTTGTTTACATTTCTCACAGTTTATACCATCTGTATTATGCTGACAGTTTACACACACACCACCCCCCTCATAGTTTCCATGGATATCCAGACTTCGTCTTGCCTGAGAAATTCTTTCATCATAATAGCAATCAGTTGTGTGGTTGTGACAGTTGCACCCTGAAACATTAAGAATGTCAACAAAATGCAAAATTAAAGAGGACATAGTTTGAGTGGACCTAGATGTTGTTATTCCCTCATGATCACCCCTGAAGCGTACCCCATTGACGAGTAAAACCATCTAGCATTTGACAGAGTAATACATGTCACTCTCTTGGGACAGATAGGGTTAAAGGAGTGTTGAGTGGACCTATGCTGTAGATGTTGTTGTAACACATAGATTTAGCCAAGCCTAAAAAGCAGAGCTCGATCCCTGGTTATTTATTGCTACAATAGTTTAACCCTGGCTTGAGCCTGTGATCCACTTGAAACCCAATACCTGGTCAGTGGTCAACTTCCAAAAAACAGCTGACCTAGATAAGCTCCAAACTTGAGCCTGCGATATGGACATGTGTTTTGACAGGTGTCAAGTGACCATAACATGGATGACCAATATCAAAGATGTACGATGTAAACTAGCCGGAGTGTAGCCATGTTGGGCACAAGTATTGATTATTATTATTATTATTATTATTATTATTATTATTATTATTTGCTTTGTGTGTGGTTTATTAATTTCATTTGTAAGTAAATGATTACTGCACACGTAACACATATTGGTGTGGTTTTACTTACGTTCACACTCATGACTGTTGTCTGGTGTAGCTGGTTTCCAAGGTTTCTGCACAAATCCGGGACAACACTGTTCACACTTGATTCCACAGGTCATGTGTTTGCACTGGCACACAAATTGAGGGCTTGAATCCTCAGAAGACTGAACACAAGCATCTGCATGGCCATTACACATGCAAATACCACCAACTGAAATATCCTTGATGGAGTAAAAATACTGCAAGAAATCAAACAATTACATGTAAACAGATCAAGCAGTTGAATCGAATGTCCCCTCCATTAACCCATTGACTCCTGGGGGTTCCACATTGACGAGTAAAATCGTCTGGCGTTTGACAGAGTATGGCCGGTTTAGGCTGGTTTAGGGGTGAATGGGTTAATCAGTATTGATCACAATAACATATGTGGGTGGCTATTATGAAAGAACTTAACAAATGCATTGCTAAATGGAGGTTGGGTGCCTGGGATATGTCCAAGAGCTTCTACTGGAGGCCAGCCAGCACAGCCCCTCAACCGTGTGAAGCTCCCATGGCCAGCAATCCCTGCAACCCAGCCAAGAGCCCCAACACCAGGCAATCAGGCACCCGTCACACTGATAAACCGTGGAAGTAGGGAGAGAGGGGGAAAGCAAATGCTCAACTGTACAGGCTTGGTACAAAGTGGCTGGCGAAATGTCCGATGAATGAATGAGTTGCTGGTCCCCAGGCCCCTTTGTTTTCCTCTACATTTGCAAAGACTTTTGGGAATGCCAGGGGGCAAACAAACGAGTTGACTCTGCTAGAAATATAAATCGTTCGAGTTTAAGAGTACTAAAGTTTGCTCTAATCATTTCCCTGTTGGATACCATTGTGATACTTGCAAAAAGCCTATTTTGTACATGAAAGGTCAAGTTATCCAGACAAGGGCAACAATGTGAAATTGCATGCTTCGGTGCCGGTTAAAGCAAAGCTCGGAAAGAGTGTCAACACTGGAAAATGTTCAATGTATACAGAAAACCAATTTAAACGAATCCGCTGCTTGCAGTGATACAGCAAACTCTTCGTGAAAAAACAAAAAC
This sequence comes from Montipora capricornis, assembly GCF_036669925.1. Taxonomy (NCBI): domain Eukaryota; kingdom Metazoa; phylum Cnidaria; class Anthozoa; order Scleractinia; family Acroporidae; genus Montipora; species Montipora capricornis. Next base: position 55,890,641 of record NC_090886.1, read on the forward strand.
CACCTCTTCCGAGCGTCAATAGGGTCGATTCACTAAATTCTTCTGGAATTCAACCTGCGTTTATACCTGACTTCAAACCATCAGCTATTTGTGATCAAGAACATACCTGTAAAGGCTTATTCTGAAAATGCAACAACCATGAAAACCGAAATGAAACCATCTTCAACTGAAACTACCAAAGAGCGCATGTCGTCATATACAGTCTTTGAAACGAAAATCAAAACTGATCAGAAACTATTCCCTTCTTCAAACCAATCTAATGCTAATGCAACGCAATACACAACTGAAACTGAAATTTAGATTGTGGATGTGAAATCATCCTCGACTGAAAGTGGAAAACTTAACTTGGAATTGCGTGAGGACAAAGCACTTTAATCCGACTCTTCTGCCAGATGGCTATCACGACATTGCTTCACTGAAGGCTCGGAATCTGGCTTTGAATGTTGCTTTCGTTTTCCCTTCGTGTTGATGTTTTCTCTAGCCTTCACATCATTGCCGTCGCGTGGATAACCTTTCATATACAAAATGGGCTTCTCCCAAGTATCACAATGGTATACACTGGCAAAATTATTAGAGTAAACTTTAGTGCTCTTGTTGGCCTTGAAGTTTGTTCTTTGAATCTGTTTCTCGTAAGCTGTAATTTCTTTGCTGGTTCCATAAGAGTAAAACCTCAAGAAAGTACTAGTTTGATTTGTCGCTCTGAATATCAACGGTCATTGTCGCATCCGTACAATCACTGCACGGTGATCACCACCACCTATATGACTACTTCTTAAACTTGAATAATTTATATTTCTTGAAATCCTACAAATACCTCTTATTGAACGTTTCTAATCTCCAAATTTGAACTTGAGCTCAAATCCTACAAATACTCTTTATTGAATGTTTCTAATCGCGTATTTTAACTTGAGCAGCGCAATCGACTGGTTTGTTTGCCGCCTGGTGATCCCAGAAGTCTTTGCAAATATTGGGGAAAAACAAAGGGGTCTGGGGATCAGCAACTCATTCATTACCATGTGCTTAAAGAAATTCAATGAGCATGCACCTGTGTCAAATACCACTGACCACTCTTCGATGATCAACCAGACCTGACAAGTACCCCTCTTTGTTGATAACCTTTTTAACCCATTCACTCCTACACAGGCCTAAACCAGCCATACTTAATATTTTACTCTGTCTAACGCCAGACGATTTTACTCTCCCCTAACCCCCAGGAGTCAATGGGTTAAACTACATTTAATTGCATTCAGCACCCTTGGCATGGCTGGGAATGATATACAATGTTAAAATCCTGGTGAGACATATAGTCATACTTAGGGCTGGAAATTGTGACCAATATATATAGTCACATTTGCCACTGAATTTTTTCCCTTTGTAACTAAAATAAACTTGCGACTAGTTTTAAGCTTCGCCCTTTTCAAATAAAAGGGTTAGCAGCTGCCATATTGCCGCTACTTTTTCTAAAATAAATAAAGAAATGAAAATACATTTTTTCCTCGCCATGAATTCTCTTCCAATTTGAAGATAATTATAGGCACAATAATTATTATACCGTAATTTAGATGAGGTTAAACGAAGTTTAACCAAGTAAACAACTAGGAGCGACTGCAGCCTATTGGTCAGTGGTTTTACTATACTTGCGCATGCGTGGAATACCTCGTGCTTTGGGCTGTATCGCTTATTTATCAGTGTGGTGGGAAGCAGGAGCATTGTGTGTGGAGCGTTTAGCAGTTTTTTGTTCCCTCCCTCCCCACCCTCTTCTTTCCACTGTGTATCAGTGTGACGGGTGCCCATTCTTCTCGGGGGCGTGGGGGCTCATGGCTGGGTTGTCAGGTTTGCCAGCCATCGGTGCAGTCTCCATCTTGGAGCTGGCTGCCAATAGTGGAAGCTCCAGGATGTTTCGGGCACCCAACCTCCAAAGAGCGACGATGTTGTTTACTGTGATGTTATGTGCACAATACAATTCCCTCGATCATTCACAGCAGGAAGAAAATTATAGGCACAATAACAATTATTGTACTGTAATTTAGCTGTGATGTTATGTGTACAATACAATTCCCTCGATCATTCACAGCAGGTTTCTTCAAACACAAGTATTGTGGGCTCATATTTTGTTTTGTTAAACCACTGGCAACAAAATACAATGCAACATCCTTGCAACTAAAATAAATTTGTGAAATTGCAACTACATGTTAATTTCGTACAGTATCTTGTTGCAAAATTGCAGTGTTGCTTTCCGCTGGATGAGGAACGAAACAAGCAGAAAATGTTTTTCTCACACACATCTGGGAGTCTGGTTACAAGTGTGTGGGAGTTCATAGGTCACATGGTTTAGCACACTCTCAATTTTTTCTGTTGCAGTTAGGAACGAACTAAGTTTGTTCATACCCTCCTTGTCACTGAAGGATCTTGCCTGGCAAGTGGTAACAGATCTGCCAACAGAGTTTTCACCTTCAGCAATCTTAATCTGATGTGTGTGGCTCGGGTCCATTGCTATTGTGAAATCATAAAAATAATATCACATCAAAACAATAATAATAATAATAATATTTTAAAAATTCAATCTCATATGGCTTTCTTGCACTACCAGAAGTTGGAGAAGGTGGAGGGGAAATATAAGGGTTGGCCATTTGTAAAAAAGTAAAAAGTAATGTGGTGCATTTATATAGTGCCCTTATCACTGTAACGCCTCAAAGGCGCTTTACAATGATCAACTTACCCCCAGCGGACTGGAAGCATATACAGGCACAAATTGCAGCCGCTTCTAAGCAGTCCACGCATGCTGGTACTCATTTTATCGACCTCGGAAGGATGGAAAGCTGAGTGAACTTTAGCGGTAAAGAAGGTCACCAAATATTCCAGCTGATTGGCTCAGCATAATTGGCTTTCAAGTAGGGGGCGGAGTTGTTCAGCAGACCATGAACTGCACGCAAAAACTTCAAGCTCGATTTTCTACGGGTTTATTATAACGCCAAAAAGCCCCCATGGGGAAAAAAGCCCCTAAGGGGAGTGGTCAATTAAGTATGTAATGTATGTATTGTATTGAATATTGCACACAATTTACACTCAATTTACATGCGCTAAACACACCTACACTTACATGCAGAAGCTCATTAAGTGCGTGTATGAATCACTGAAATTAAATCCAATTGAAATGCTATGGCACGTAGTGCAATCTGTTTGTGAACTTTGTGCTCGATTGGAAATCCAAAAGATCCAACTTTTAAGGTAAATCGATATTTCTCAATCAAAACGCACAATTAATTAATTTTTTGTACTCTTCTCTGGGAAAAGTACTCGCAGTTTGCGTGTATGAAGAACAAAAGATGCGCCACTCATTGGAATTACACCCAATTTGCGTGTAATTGAGTTGTTTGTAAAGCTCATGTAAATATTTACACTGGTATTTCTCACATGTATTTCACGTGTATTTTACATGTAAAGACGCCATATTGCACGCATTTTACACGCGTGTAAGTGCCGCTATTCCTGCGGCCTGTACTGTACAACTTCTCAGACCTCCTGTCCTGACGGGTTTTAACACATCGCTTCCAATTTTCAATTCTAATCTAGATGACTGTACTACCCCAAATACCGTGTGAGGAATTTTTCGTTCGTCTTCGGAGACTAATTTTATGGCACTTTTTCTGCCCAAATTAAGTATGAGATGAGAGTTTTGACTTTGGTGCATGATTTTTACACATCCAAACTTCTTCACACCATATTGGAGTGCATTCATCTGTGACTAAGATGCAACAAAGTGTGGTTATTTTCACAATAAAGTGAAGGGGCAGGAGCTTCTACAGCAGACTTCGTTGCT
>NC_090886.1:55899460-55901960 GCF_036669925.1 Montipora capricornis
AGATGACAATAACCTTCACTCTAAAACAATAACGCTTTTTGTAAAAGTCGATATTCAAAAGAAATGCCAGCGCCTACAGTTGACATGGTACAGTAGGAGCGACTCTAACGAGACAATGGCTTATTTAAACATTCTCACACCCAAAAAAAAAACAAGAATGAGACCGCGAGGCGGAGAACCCATTTAAAATGTGAATTATGTAAATGATAAAGAACGAAAAACCAGTCGAGCGAATAGCGAAACCTAACCTGTCCCAAATCGATGGTGATGTTGACTTGTTGAAATTGAAGTCCACGAGAAAGCGGTGGCGATTGCCACCATCGCTCAGAACCGTCAATAGCATACTCAATGGGATGATGATCTGATGGTGTAACGGGATCACAATGATCACAGGATAGACCCAATACTTCTAACTTTCCCGGCGGAGTTGCCAATTTGCAAAACAACTCGCGTTCGCTGATATTTACTCCACATGTTGAAGTGGCTTCGATTTTCTTGCCTTGTGCAATGTTTATCGCTGGAAAACTCAGTATTTGAGCGTAGTAATATTGCGGAAAAAAGCAGAGGGCTAAGATCCAGTGCAAGAGCAACAGAACTACACATTCCATTGTTGAAGTGAATCGGCAAATGCATCAACTCCTTTCTCCTTAGCACAGCTGAACGCAATGCACACCACTTTCTTTGTTTGTCAAAACGTCTCAAATTACCATGGGCGTTGGAGAATTCCCGGACTTCCCGCCACATCCTGTGAAATTTCTCACACCGCTCAGGCAATGCGTTCACAAGTGTAAACTACTCAACCTACCTTTTAACCTTATCGTATTGAAAATTTGTTTTTTTTCTGACAACATAAGGTCTTAAGTATTGACCGTAAGGTAATTTTCATTTTCGCCATGAAAGATCTCTCTGATCCTTTCCTCGCGGCTGTGAACACTGATTATGCAAATATACCGTAAATAAAAGTGTTTTGGCCAGAATTCGAGCATCTTCACTTAATTGTGATTTCGCACAACGCAAAAACACTGCACCCGGACCACTTTCACGCCGGCGTTGCCACGTTTTGCGGTAGATATGTCATGTATGACTGCAGGGTAGGTACTAGGTGTATTTTGCGCAAAACTAGGTGCGTTTTTGAGACGCGGGCGGCAACCGGAAGAGAGCATTTCGCATGCCAGGACAGTGGTGTCTCCCAGATTTTTATACTAATCATCTCTGATGGGGAAAAGATACTCAGCAATTTAAGGGTGCGTTCGATTGACCCTATTCCGGAATAAGAATACGTGGAGTGATGATTTAAAACGGTATGTCTGGCGTTTTTGAAGCAACAAGGATAATAAAGATATGTTTAAAATAGCATTTTAGGAAGTGTTTGATAATTTAAATGTGAATCTCCGTAAAAACGAAGTATTTTTAACTTCTATTCCATGCATTCCTATTCCGGAATACAGTCAATCGAACGCGCCCTAAATGTGGTTGTGTAAAAAAGTGAAAACAGCTCACTTCCGGTTGCCGTCCGCCTCTCAAAAACGTGTATAACGTGTATAATTACTGAACGTTTTCTACCTTGTTTAAAAAAATTGAAACAATAGAAAAAGAGACACCAAGTACCTACCGACTGCAGCCTGCAGACCGTTGACGCGCTTAAGCACGCGCGTTATTAGAGAGATTAAGCATAGTGTTTACGTGAAACGGCAAACGCGAAACGGTGGGTTGCTGCTTTTAATAACAGCATGGTAATTCTAACTCGCCTCTAAAAGTTACTTGATACCTGCTGCTAACACGCAATAAATGAGCTCATATCGAACGAGTTTCTTCCATTTTTGGCAAAACGCAAATTTTAGTTCGAAGTTTGCCCTTCGTCCTAAACGTGCTAAGACAGTGGCGTCTCCCAGATTTTTATAATTATCATACAATACAATACAATACAATACATACTTAATTGACCGCTCCCCATAGGGGCTTTTCAGGGCCAATGAAACAATCAACGAAACAACAAAACACAACAATTACAACTGTTAAGAATCCCAACTGGCCGGAGGCAAACCAGTTGGCTATTTACAAGTGCAGCTGGGAAGTTGAACCAGGGACTACCAGGGAACAAATTCAGCGAGTGGTCAGAGCGGGTCTTGAACCCGGGATCTCTGGATCTCAAGGCAAGCGCCCTAACCACTCGGCCACACTGCCTCCTCATCTCTAAAGGAGAAAAGTCGCTTGGCAATGTGAATGTGGTCGTGTGAAGACAAGTTAAAAGGGAAAACAGCTCACTTCCGGTTGCCGTCCGCTTCTCAAAAACGCGCGGGAAACAGTGACCCAAAGTCGATTGCTATAAAGGGAAATTACAAGGCAATCGACTTTGTGTCACTGTTTCCCAGCCATAAGTTGGATCAGCGATAAGCTTCTCGTGAACGAGTTTCCTCCAGTCTCCCCCGGTTTCTGTTCGCATTCAACACGGATTGAAATGATAAAAATATTTCAAGCTTCCCAGGGAAAGACTACGATA
>NC_090886.1:55906960-55909460 GCF_036669925.1 Montipora capricornis
TAGAATAACTACAGGAACTAATATCTTCGAGACATTACATTTACAGCTAAAATACATAGCATATACAGATACCTACTAAATACATAATATTTAAAGATATATTCATTAAAAAGAAAAGCCGCTGTACAAAATGCGGCCCTGGATTCTCTTTTAAAACCAGTAAACTCATAGGTACGGATAAAATCAGGCAGCGCATTCCGCAACTTAGCTGATACGTAAGAAAAAAAGAGAACTAAGATCATAACTGGTTGTTCCAGGTTTATTGAGAGACAGAATGTAATTTCCGCGAAGATCATGCATAAGAAGGGGTCGGGAGAAAAAACGTATTTTTCATATAAGCAGAAAAACCCTTTTTTCAAAAAAAAAAAAACGACAACAACAAAACAAGAAAAACATACTTTTATTAAGTCATACGAGGAAATTTTGAATGCGCTTATTGCGTAGAGATGTAGAGCTTGACTTTCGTATTAAGAGGACAGGTAATCTGCCAATATAAATATTGTTATTCTCTTATTTACATTATTATACCGTTTCTTTGACACAAGAATTACAGCGAAATGAAAGCACAACTTTGTCGCGAATTTTCTATGATAAAATCTTGTTGAAAAATCCAAAATCTAAGTTAACAGCACACACCAGGCCCTACTCCTGAGTATCTGGCTAGAAATCATTTCCTCTGGCCGCGCTTCAGCCATTCGATGAGGGCCAGTCTCGTGCTTCTTAAGTTGCCTCGCTCATGCCCAAAAAGAGTTCTGGGTAATTCTGCCATTCCATGACAAGGGAAGACTTCCGATTCTCATTTCATAGTTTTTTTCATAAGTGTCGGGCCACCCAGTCCTACCAGCAAAATAACGCATCGATTGAAGGTTTTAGCTTTCAAAACTTGCCCATATTGTGTCAGTAGGTCATGGAATTCGTCCACAGAGAGGCCAGAGAGACAACTTCACTCGTGAACCGCCATGTTTACAACAGAGCATTTTAGGCGCCCCAGTCTGCATGAAACTATCTCTCGCCTGTGTTTTTTTTCAAAGGCTTGCCTTTACCCCCATTCTGGCTTAATGATGGCAACCTGGTGGCTTCTGTATGCGAAAATGGCCTGAAAAGGCACTTACAAAATTTTTACCTACCAGATTTCAGGCAACTCACTCGCTTCCTTTCGGAACACAAACGGTTGACATTTGTCACGTGATGCTCTAACATGACCCCCCATACACTGAATACAGCGTATGTTTTAATGAGATTTTCTTAGGTACTTTATGTATCCCTTATTATAGTGTATTTAAGGGCGCGTTCGACTGACCCTATCCCGGAATATGAATACGTGGGGTGATGATTAAAACGGTATGTTTGGGGCGTTTCGAAGCAGCAAGGATAATAAAAATATATTTAAAATAGAATTTTAGCGGATGTTTGACAATTTTAATATGAATCTCCGTAAAAACGAAGGATTTCTAACTTATATTCCATGCATTCTTATTCCGGAATACGGTCAATCGAACGCACCCTAAATTATAATGTATTTCCACGCGTATATTATAGTGTCTTTAAATAATTAGCTCTATATACCCATGTATGCCCTTTTACCCTTATATACTCACGTATACCCTTGTATACCCTTATATACCCCTATATACCCATGTGTACCCTTATATACCCCTATATACCCATGTATACTCTTATATACCCCTATATACCCATGTCCACCCTTATATGCCACTATATACCCATGTATACCCTTATATATCCCTATGTACCCATGTATACCCTTATATACCCCAATATACCCATGTACACCCTTGTATACCACTATATACCCATGTATACCCCTTAATACCCCTTTAAGTGTATTCATGGGTATATAGGGCTAATTATTAAATACACTAAAAATACCTTATATTTATATTTAAATGCATAATAATAAGGGATACATGAAGTACTTACCCTAATATATCTTTAAACATTGCATATTTAGTCATGCATCCCTATAAGCTATGTATTTTGGCTGTAAATAGAGATGTCTCAAAGATGTTAGCTCTTGGAGATAAAAATAAAGTTTATGCATGTATGTATGTTACCTTTTGCAGGGCAGGGCGCGTGCGTACACTTTGTAATCTGTGACTCCAGTGCTTACCATATGACAGAAAAAATGAATTTTCCCTTGAAAATTAAAGCGATCCAATTCTTACGCAAAATTGACAAGGGCGTTGTATTTTAAGCGTTTTAACTCTAGCCGTCGACGCCAATATTTCCTCCGCAAGTGGGGTGGTAACGGCGTCTTTGGTCACATTAGTGGTTCCTCCTTCGTTTGCTCTTTCTAGGTCTTTCGCTCTTGTATATATAGCTTGTTTTTTTATTTCATCTCCACGTTTGTTTGTTTGTTAATTGCTTTTTGGTTGTTTTGTCTTTTATTAGCATTCTTCGCCTTTTATCGTTTTTATCTCTGTGGGAGGGGCGGGGTTCGACTCTCCGACGAATTATTTGGTGTGCCGGCCCCGTTTAG
>NC_090886.1:55919460-55961960 GCF_036669925.1 Montipora capricornis
CACACCTAACCATCAACAGCCTTTTCCCGCGCCCCAAAGAGCTAGACGATTCTGACCGCCAGAAATCAGGCATAATGTACAAAATCAATTGTTCAGTGTAATTTTGTGTACTATGGCCAAACAGAAAGATCATTAAAAGACCCCAGCAGCGGAGAACAAAAAAGCAGTGGCAGGTTTTGATCAAAACTCCAAAGTTGAAAGCCATTTCAGCCACAACATGAACTTTGATAACGTCAAGGTCGTTGGTTTCGAAGGCAATTACCACGAGCGACTTTTCCTCGAAGCCTGGCACTCTATTTTGGACCCGAACGTTGGTAACGCTCATATCGTACTTCCAGAAGCCTACAAAGGCATCGCGCAAGCATGAATTGTATGGTCACGCGCGAAGCTTCGCGCTACGTTACTTTAGCGTATGACAACGAACTTCGATTTCATATCACTGATGAAGGCTTCAGCATTAGCCGAAACGTCTGTTGAGAAAAATCAAGGGTCAGGATTGGCAAACCTTTTTCCATAGAACTTAATAATAATTATTATTTAGATCAATTTCACCATGCTTCCTGCACCATTCACCTTTATCCCTCGGCTACCATTTGGAGTCCGTGGGGAATAAACGCTTTGTCTTTGTCTTTGCACTTAAAACCTCACAGTGAATGAGAGGTGAGACGGGCAAAATCTTTTGTGTGGACATTGAGTGCTATGGATCTATGATACATCACAAACACGACCACTTCAAAGAACTACCAGAAAGTACCCTTGAACCACTTACTTGTAAAAGGTGTTAAAAAGAGTTGTATTTTTTGCAAAGCGGTGGACCAGGTCGTTCCAGTCTTCAGGAAGCACAGATGGCATGTCATAGGCTTCCTAAAAATACAAATTACATAAAAAATATGGGATATGAAAATCACAACACTGCACAGAAGGAAATGTAATACAGTATATACTCCGCAGTTGCTGTAAGAACAATACACAGTCATACCTTTGCAGAATACTCCAGTTTCCACTGAACATTGCCTTTATTAGCCTCAACCAGATCTAATATATATGTTTGATGGTTAAGTACCACCTAAAACAAAGAATTCAGATTTAGACATACATATACGGTACCATCTAAAGGAAAAAGATGACATTCAAAGTAAAAATGTTTTGATTAATACATGTGTTGTTTAAATTGCATCCATTGGAAACTACATGTAGGAAGAAAATCCGAGCTGCAGATCTAGTCGTAACTCAGATATGCTTAAAAGGTGACTGCAGTTTGAGTCAAAGACCCACATCTCACCCTTGCCCGCCAATGGAGTCTCCAGTAGCTCAGTGGTCAGGGCATATCTGACTAGATCAAGGAAGGTTGGGATTCGAATCTCATCTGGAGCAGATTTTTTCCGAGTTTCCAATGGATGCAATTTAAACAACATAATTCTCACATTCGTTCACTTTGGGTGGTTAATTAATACAATCAAATTAATGGTGGCCAGAACTTCTACAGAGCTGGAGTGGGTGCTTTACGCTCTTCCTTCATGCAAATTACATGGAAAATATTAAAATAGATGATGTTACACGACAGCACAAAGATATAAATTTTATTTCAAGTGGTAAAAATTCATATCTTCAAGCCACTGTGTAATTTTCTTTGTTTACACAGACAGAAGTGTTTTACTCACCATTTTTCTTTCTATCAATGAGCACAGACTTTACCGCAAATTCTTGCACTCGACGGCAGGAATTTCTTCAATTTTTGCATTTCTTCTTCAATTGCAAGGAACGCCTTGAATAATTTTAAGCTGTATGAAGTTTTATTCTTAGTGTTACCATTTTCTTGTTTCTCAGAGAAGGATGTTACGTCAGCTACAGAGAATTTCACGAATCTATCGATCACCATTTTTCACTGACTGTTTGCTCAAACAACCAGCTGTGTCAAAAAATGCCACAGGGAAGCGGGGACAGGGGACTTGAGGACGCGGAGACAGGGGATTTGAGGACTCGGGGACGTGAGGACTCGGAAACTCAGGGACGTCGGGACTCCATGATGCGGCGACGCATTTTCGAAATGCAGAATTTCAGAAATGGGAAAACATCCTAACGTAAAAAGGAAGTTAAATTCCTTGTGTTATTTTGCAATAACGATCATCTGTATGCTTTTCAAGTACCAGCTAAATACACACCGAAATTCAAAAATTGGATTCTCGAAAAGTAATTCTCGCCACCCGTAACAGAGCTCGACTGTGAAACAAAGCGGAGGACGTAATGGACAATTGCTCTGACACTGTGGCTAAAATCTCACAATGCAGCGTTTGCTGTTGTTATTGCTGCACAAATACTTGAGCCTTACAAATTCTCTGTAATTGATGGTTGAATACCGTGCCAATGTCGTAGTTGGCGGCATTGTGACTGCATCTTTCCTGGCGCTTGTTCAATTTGTTACCTTTGATGAAAAATTCGCGTTGTTACCGTTGATAATGTCGAAAATGTTGGTCATCACAGGGACCATCGACAGAAGCTAAGTAACTCGTGACTCCAGAGTGTTAAGGCTTGACCAAGCTCATAACTTGGCATATTTTTGTTCTACGAGGAAGCATTTGTCCAATCGATGTTAATTTAAAATTTGCATACTTAGCTTTCTACTCGCTCTTTCGTGGGGTTGTCCAATTATTGAAATTCAAGCCTCGATATACTTAGGGAATTGTAAAATGATATGAGAAATGGTCATACCAACATTTCATTCATGTTGCTCATTTCAAATAAATAAGGATTTAAGGCAAAAAAAAATTGTCCCCTCGTTTTACCTAAATTACTATATATATATATTTTTTTACTATAACTTTGTGAAACATTGTACAAACAAGGAACATAAAACCGGGGTACCACGCAGGTACGATCAAAGGACGAGGATTTTTTGAAATATGATGAAAAGTTGAACAAATGGTAAAAATGCGTCCCCGAGTCCCCACGTCCCTGTCCCACTTTTCGACACAGTCCAATTAACCATGCAAAGACGGGAAATGATGTCATTGATATCCTAACTAGTGAGGATATGGAAAATACGCCACTCGGGTGCCAGATGTAGTTTCGTATGAATTTTATGAGTGGTGTATTTTCCAGTAAAACACTCCTGTCTATATAATAAATTACCACCTTGTACTGCGCATGCCCTTATTCCATCTAAGTTTCTCTATGCCTTGGGACAGAATTTAAACACGTTCCCTCCAGAGACTGAGACTTACATTGAACACTGTACAGATTTTTACAGCTGGTAGATGCTACTAACCCTGAAAGATTACAGTGTATTTGCATTGTAATCAATGCAGAATTACTTCCACAGAATTGCAAAAAAGCAATTTATTTATAGTAGTGTTACCTAGACATGATTCATTGGTTTCCATTCATCTTGTCAGCCACCCACCAAGTCAAGCAATAATAAAAGCTTAAGTCATGGGAGAAGATACACAAACATATTGTATTCTTTTGTCTTTACGTACCCTGGAACTACTGGGATAGTCTCCATCAACTTCATAAATCCTGTATCCAGGGTTGTGTGTCTGGTAAGTTGTAACACTGGGACCAATAAAGGCTATGCTGTACACAAAAAGAACATCAAAAACATTCTGTTGAGTCATGTCAGGCATACCTTTTGTATGTAATCAAAACAGATATTTTAAAAAAAGTCCTAGTTAAGAGTACCATGTAATGCCAATATTTAGTTGAGAGTGTTAAAAAGGGATTTCAAGAAATTTTTTGAATTGAACTTGGTTTAGTTATAAAAACAGGTGTGTAGAATACAGTTTAACTTAAACTTCGTCAAGAGATACTTGTGCATACCTCACTTAAATTACTATAAATTTTTGATGCAATTTCCTGCCTTTTTAGACCAAACATGAAGGGTTTATCTGTCATCCCAAACAGGAAGCAAGGAAGCAAATTTTAATGACTCTTACTTTGTTGGTATTCTCCTTGTTTTCTCATCATAAAATATTTCAAACTCATCAGCATGAGTATGAGCAAAGAACTGTGCTGTCACAGTGCTTTGATATCGATTGACAATCTTGTAATAATTCCAACTCCATGGTTTGAGGCAATTTGGGTTCCCAGGTAAAATGTGGCCTATGATATGAACCTGTAAATTAATTCAATAGTGTATTAGATAAAAGAATTTTGGTTGAAGTTGTCTGAATAGCATTGTGGTTGGCCCAGTAATCTAATGGTTAGCACTCTGAGTGCTAGTGCAGGGGTCAAATGTCCCAGCGGTTCAGGGTCTGAATGGGTTGTCAGGTTCTGTTGTTGTTGTCTTTGGCAATTTAGACACTTTACCCTTTTAATCTCTCCCCTAATAATAATAAGTAATTGGAAAATTAAACGAGACTTACCTCTAAGTTCAAGTTTGATTGTAATTCTATGAGTCACCTACTACCACAAGGGATCACATGAGATTGCATCACGCATGCGCACATCAGTCTTCAAAGCTTGAAATGTGAATGTCGCTAGGCCGGGTTATGCACCAGGTTCTCTCTTGTACTACGGTGTTGTTGCAAGAATGTAGCATAGTGATGATAAATGAACCTTGGGTAGGGAGGTTTGCTCTAGCCCAGGGTGGGCATGTGATTCCTTGTGTAGTAGGTGACTCATAGAATTACAATTATAACACTTCAACTTACAGGTAAGTCACGTTTATTTTTCCAATTCTATTTCGTCACTACTACTACAGGGACCCCATGAGATTTCAAAGCACAGACATTCACATGAGAGGAATAAATATACACATGATACATGATTGATTAAGGATGATGTAGTCCAGTGTACATGCTGCATACAGTATATCTGTGGTTGAACAGAAACAAACTCTACAACAATGTATATCAAATAGGAAATAAATGTTGAAACAGCTTAGAAGCCATATAATTCTAGTCAATAACAAGGTAACATGTCCATGCATTCACACAAAATGTTAATTGCAAATAGTTGCAATTTCATGGATCTAACAAATTTCAGTTCTATACTCAATGGTTGGTGCGGATGTGTCCAAGCTACAGAGATTCCCTTTGTAAGGCCTTGTTGTAGGAAAATGTTGGTTGCTTTGCTCGAAGTCGTTCTCTGCTGGAGAGACTCCCTCATACTTTGCAAGCCAGTAGTTGTAGTTTTCTGCTGAGGGTGAATTGCATTACATTACAATACAATACATAGGGCTTTTCAGGGCCAATGAAACACATCCAGTGAAATGACAGAACAGAACAACAACAATCGATCAACTGTTAAGAATCCCAACTGGCCAGAGGCAAACCAGTTGGCTATTTTCAAATGCAGCTGTGAAGTTGAACCACGGACACAGCAAATGGTCTAAGCGGGCCTTGAACCCAGGATCTCCCGATCTCAAGGCAAGCACCCAAACCACTGGGCCACACTGCCTCCCCCTCATTGCTTGTTGCAGGTACAAGAAGCTGTCCGACTGGGGAAGTGCTAGAGGATGATCTGTCAGAGGATCCAGAAGGAGTGTAAGCTAGGGTTGTGTTGTTCATAGTGGAACAATTAGACCTCCTGTTGATTGACCTTGTTCGATCTTCTATAAACACTTGACAATGAGGCTAAAAAAGTGGACAGGCATAATGATAATGAAGATGCCAATTCATGAAAAGATCAATGATAAACTGTGCCCCAGGGTCAGGTCTTCATGACATAACAAAGCTGACGGCAAAAAAGTGTGCAACCTATCTCGCTTTCAGGAACTTGTTCAATCCGAGCAGGCTGATGTTGTGTGGGTAACTGAGACCTGGCTGACTAGCTTCGTTGAAAACAAGGAAATTCTACCATCAGGCTATGTAATCTACCGGAGAGATCGGGGAAGCCGCGCTGGCGGTGTATTATTAGCTGTCAAAGCGAACTCTTTCAGCTCTTGTCACGAAATCGCTGATCTAAATTACTCGGATCTGGAAACTGTGTCTTTGGAACTAACAACTAAATCGAAAGCTAAAATAGTAGCTTGCTGCTGTTATAGAATTCCAACACCTGAGAAGGACTGGTCGGATAAATTTAATATCTACTTGGCTAAACTCTCGTCATGCTACAGCAATATGCTAATCGCCGGCGACTTCAACTTCCCTGAAATCCACTGGGAATCGCCTGAGAGAACCAAAGGTGTTGATGAAGTTGCGTTCGTTGAACAGTTAAGCGATTTTTTCTTAACACAACTGAACACGATACCAACTAGAGGTGATAATGTCCTAGATCTTGTTATTACTAGCATTGCTAGTCAAGTAAATGATATTTCTGTACTCAGTCCAGAAGAAAGCGGCCTGTTCACGGATCATGGCACCATCATATTCTATTTAAAGATCTCAAGGAAAGCTGCGCCTACCATAACACGAACAGTGTACGACTATAGCCGAGGAGATTTCAATGGGCTTCGCTCAGCCATTGGGGACATCGATCTGTGTAGCACGATCAACACGGACGATGTCAACATAAGCTGGCACCAGTGGAAGGACGCGTTCCTCGCTGCGGTTCAGGGGCGCAACAACCCACCCTGGATCTATGGAGACATTGTTCACGCCCTCAGGAAGAACGAGTCTGCGAGACAGAAATTTTTGAGTTCCCCAACTGACTCTCTATGGGCTAAATTCAGGGAAGTCAGAGCCAAAGTGAAAAATATGATCAAGGAGAGCCGAACTAACTTTTTTAATTCTCTGGACTCCGACCTCCGTAACAACCCAAAGAGATTTTGGTCGGTATTTAAACTCAGTAGTAAAGAGTCTAATTTTCCCGATACCATGTCAATGGGCGTCGGCGAAGGGGTATCGACACCAACTTGCATGGCCTCAAGCTCTGCTGATATCGCATCTATGCTTTACCATGGAGGATGTATTGGAGGCTCTGCTAGCCCTTGATCCCAACAAGGCTACTGGTCCAGACGGCATCCCCTGTCATCTCCTCAAGGAAACAGGGCAGCAAATAGCTCCATCACTAACTCAGCTGTTTAACCTGTCTCTCTGCTGCGGTACGCTCCCGGACGACTGGAAACTGGCGAATATCATTCCTGTCTACAAAAAAGGAGAAAAACAGTACGTAGATAACTACTGCCCAATCTCTCTCCTCTCAATAGTCTCCAAGGTTCTTGAACACTGTGTGCTGGGCAAAATACGTGACCACATATACTGCCTTATCAGCTGCATCCAGCATGGCTTCACTTCAGGTAAATCTTGCACCACCCAACTTCTTGAAGTACACGATCACATCGGCTCGTTACTGGGCCCTGGCAAGCAAACAGACATTATATACATGGATATGTAGAAAGCATTCGACAAGGTCGATCATACTCTGTTGCTGAACAAGCTCCAGACCAACTTCCTCATCTCTGGAAACCTACTGTCATGGTTCCAGTCTTACTTGTTAGGCCGGAGACAACGGGTTACCCTACTCAGTACCAGTTCCCCCGAGATGGATGTCACGTCAGGAGTCCCCCAGGGTTCCATTCTGGGACCAATATTGTTTCTCTTGTATGTGAATGACCTCCCTGATGTTGTGGTGAACTCGAAAGTGGCCTCATTTGCTGACGACACCAAGCTGTACTGGAGGGTTGACTCCACCCAAGACGCTATCCTCCTGCAAAACGACCTAGACAATCTGGAGGCCTGGCCTATCTCCTCAGGCTTGGTTTTTAACCAAAAGAAATGCAAGCAGCAGCACATCACAAGAAAGTTCAATCCAGTTGAGTTCCAGTACGAGATAAATGATAAGCCGCTAGAGGTCACCAATCATGAGAAAGACCTCGGAGTCTACGTTAGTTCCGACTTAACGTGGAAAAGCACATGCTCGAACAGTGCGCTAAGGCAAACAAGTTACTGGGGCTCATATGTAGATGTGCGATGGACGTTCAAAGCTCAAGCACCTGCAGAACTCTCTACTTAGCTATCGTACGTCCTGCTCTAGGCTATACCACTCAAGTGTGGTCTCCGCAAACAATAGACCTCACAAGACGCATCGAACGCGTCCAGCGACGCGCCTCAAAGTTTATTTTAGATCTACCCTTCCTATGTGAGGAAAGCTATGGAGACAGGCTCTTGTCAATTGATATTCTACCTATCTGTTATTGGCATGAGTTTTTGGACTTGGTCTTTTTCTTTAAGGCCACCAATGGTATTGTTTGTGTATCACATGACGTGCTCCCTGAACGCATTGTTCCCATAAGGGTCACTAGAGCAAGCGCTAGCAATGCAAAATCTTTCAGACCAAAGAAATGCCGCACTTCTACTTATCAGCACTCTTTTTTTGTAAGAACTTCTAGAATCTGGAATGCTCTCCCCCTGCAGTTAAGATATGAACATGTAACTCTAAACCAATTTAAATCTCTGCTCTCCTCATACTACAAAGATGCACTTATCTCGAGCTTCGATATTGAGGACCCTAGAACCTGGAAATCTGTCTGCTTAAAATACGCCACGCAACCTTTCAGAGCCTATTTCGTGTTGTTATTAGTTTTCTATATTTTACTATTTTATTTGAGTGTTTAGAGCTTTGTTAATCTTGGGCCCACAGTAATTGGCGTCAGCTGTTGTGGTCACCCTGCCTTAACCCAATATTTGTTTATTTTTTGTTTACGTCGTCATGTTTTGTTAATAGTTAATTTAGAAGGCAAAGTTTAATAAAATAAATAAAAATAATAAAATAAAATAAACATATTTTTCAATCTTACAACCAAGTCTAGAGGCAAACAGGTCAATTTCAAACATCCCCCATTGTGTCTGTACAACATTAGAAAATCTCTTGAGATAATGACCATTCTGTTGACTCTTAAAGCTCTAGATTCCTTGTCTGCTGGAATGTTTTCAGACCCTGGAATGTGAGGGGCACTGAGCACCAGTCCCATATCATGGTTGCTATGCCAATGCATTGTAAGGATTTAATGCCACCCATTGCATTCACGTATGATACTGTAGAGGTGTCATCTGACTGAAAAATTATGTGTCTCCTACGACAGTCAGCACAAAGGGATTGTAATTCCAATAGAAGAGCTTTCAGTTCAACATAATTTATGTGATTTCTTTGTTCCTCACAATTCCAAAACCTCCCTGTAGAGGTCTCTTCAAGTACTGCTCCCCAACCTAGGTTTCATGCATCAGTTGTTAAAATGAGGTCAGGGTTCCCATGGCAAATGGGTTTTGATACAGTACATCAGAGTATGATTTGCCCACCAAGTCAATTCTTCTCTAGACTGGGTAGATAGGGTCATTAAAGAATCAAAGTGCCTTGAATCAAAGTGCCTTGATTTTTTCCACAGCTGGAAAACTTGAAGCAAGGAGCAGTAATCTTTCACAAGCAGATCTAGCTTTCCTAGCTTAGGCTGGCAGTGAGGGTCACTCTCACAGTAGTACTGTTAAGTACAAATCCCAGAAACTCCAGTTTTGCTGGGGTTGAAACACAGACTTCTCAGGGTGAACCATGAAGCCAAGGTTTTGAAAACAAACAAACAGTATCCACTATATTTCTGTGGCGAGAATCAAAATTCTGGTCAGTGAGTAGAGAGTCATCAATGTGCCCCATACAAATACATGTATGCCTGATCGATCGCAAATGGCATAAACAGGTTTCAGAATTTCAGTGGAAATGCAGGGTGCAGATGATAACCCATTTGGTAAGCAAGTCAATTGATAATTTTTCCCTGTCCACTCAAAATTTAGGAATTTCCCATCTTCCTTTGCTGTAGGGATGGAGTAATATAAAGCATCTTTAAGACAGGAAAAAATATGTTGGAAAGAGCAAGATTTCTATAAGCCTCCCCTCCTTGCAGGCCATGTATATAGCAAGCCGGCCTCCCTTCTTTACCCTCCTCACCTCATATCTCCTCTCATAATATGCTGTAAGTATGTTAAAATGTATGTAACATACAATCATAAGATTCATGATTAGTTACTTTACAAACAGAGTGCCACACAGAATTTCTGTAAAATACGAATCACTAAGTTGCACAAAATAGTAGTTTAAACAAAAGAAAACAATGGAATTTGCATAAAATCGTATTACTTAACATTACTAAGGTATATTTCACATAGAAATTTAGAATCTCTGTACGGTGGCCAATTTACCTCATCAACTCCATTGATAAAACCAAATTTTTGTATACTACTTCCCCACCAACGCAGCACCACAGTTTCTTCAGAAACTACCCCCTTCATACATTTCACATATACTGTTTGCCCTCTGCTATTTAACTGTTTTACCCACCTTGGCCAATGGACCCCTCTTAAAAGTGATGTTGTAGTTGTTCAATAAACTAGCAGCAGTGTTTTATTGGGGTTAAAAACACAAGGTGTATCCGAGTGTTTTTAGACCCGATAAAAGATGTGCTGCGAGTTTTTTTAACCTGTCCCTCTGTCCCTCTGGACTCAAAACAACGGTTCAAATTGTGAGAGGAGAATATTAGAACACCAGACCCCTCCTAAACTTCTTTATAAAATAGTTTAGCTGCCCTCTAGCCAATCTGAAATAACCTTGAAGCCCCCTCCCCCCCATTTTTTCCATCCCCCTACATAAATAATGACCGGTTTCTTAAAAGATTATTACATGTAAAATGGTACAAACCTTTTCATCATTGTCCTCAGCTTCTTGTAAGGTGTCTGTTAACCACTGAAGCTGCTGAGCTGGATCAACATTATTTATCATCAACCACCTTCAACACAACAACGAACATGACAAAAAGTTGTTGCAGTCTGTCCTCTGTGGTATATCACAGTTGGGAGGGTAAATGCTTGGAGATATTTGCTAAATACACAAGGCTACTCTAAAATCAGAGGGTAAAGGAAGATATATGGTAATTCTGTCAACCTCAACCTCACATTTACAGTTACTGTAGCAATTCAATAGTAAGCTGAATGAATTCGGGAAACAAAAAGTTCAAATTGTATACAATATTATTTCACTCTATACTTTGAACAAGACATAGGCTGTCATAGGCCAAAACAGGGTGACATGGCAAGACAAACAGAAAACCTGATTATCAAATTCCCCATGGGGAGTAGCCAATTAAGTAGGCATTGTATTATATTATTCTCTTGTCTTTTGACCAAGCTTACTGTTCAGATTATTTCTTGATAGATTTAATTTCATTATTACCATGGTAATTGACCATTGCTATAAAATCTAGTATTAATATTTTGAATGTGTTTGTTCCCTTTTTCCAATATACACAGGATTCCAGCAAATACCAGTACCCTAAAAACTCAACAGATCACTCTTTATGGGAGGGTTGTCCAATACACATGCACGGAGTCGGGTCGACTCTTTGGTGAAGGCGATCCATCAAGCGAAGGTTGGGTTGTGGTGTTTGCGGAAGTAAAGTAACAGGAAGAAGGTTCAAGGAACCTTCTGAAAATGTTCACGGGTCGTGACCACCCGTCTAGTTCGTGACGAGCCGTCATTTGAAAAGTCAACCTGACTTTTGGAATGTCAAGTGGTGAGAGACTTAAAAAAAAAAACATGTTTGTGAAGTATACTGGAGGCTGTGAGGTCATCTGAAAATGGTGTTGGGTCATGACGACCCGTCAAGTTTGTGACGAGATGTCATTTGAAAAGTGGACCGGACTTTTGGAAAATTTCAGGTGGCGGGACTTGTAGAAAATGTGGGCTGATTGAAATCTGGATTCAGGTCATGACATATAGACCAGTTCGTGTTGAGCCGCGTGGTGAGAGACTGTCGAAGAAATTTTCGCAGTAAGGTTGTTCCTGGGCTTATGAAAAGCAAGTTTTACAGGTAATATTGGTAGAGTACCATGCGTTGGGAAATATTCCGCTTGCTTAATATCCTGTCAGTCAATTTGTTATCGAGGATAATGGTTGAAATTGTCTGTTAATCATTACACAGATGTATCTATGGAATTAACATTCAGAAATGAAACAATAACTCTAAATTGCCATTACAATTTAGTCCTGTGTCATATATACACATTTGCATTACTTGTTTGCAATCATCACATAATATTGAAGTGCTAGCCTCTAAGGTGAAGCAAAAATTAAACATATTAAAGAGACCGGATAGCTGGAAACGAATTTGGCAGGACTGTATGGTAGGTTTGTTATTGTGTATTATCCTCTGGGAGTGATGTTTTAAGGGTACAAAACTTATGAAATGAATTGTGATGTTACGTTCTTCCAACAGATTAGCCTTCTGTTTTTCATATTAAAGAGATCGAGTTTAAATCTGTTTTCGATTTCGAAGCATTTTGGTGATTAATATTGGGCAATAGTTTTGAAGTTCTTAATTTGGTTTTGCTTTTGTCTGTTTGGCCTCAACAAATGAAGATGGCATTTAGGAGAAAGCCAGTTGGCGATTGAGTGGTGTTTAAGTTGAGCTTGTTTTTCCTCAGGAACGGCTGTTCTCTGAATCTCTTCAGGCTTCATTGGCGGGGAAACATGAAAGACAACTGATCGCCAAACCGACTCAGTTCATGTATATTGGACAATATGTGTGCTTTATGGCCACCTCCTGATCAGCACTGTTGTCCATCTCAACTTATTGTACTAGTTTCTCATACATCAGTGTACAAGATTGATCAAGGAAGGAGGGAATAGGCCACATTTACATTTGTTTGCTAAGTCTATACATGTAAATGGCTGCGAGGCTGCCGGTGACCTTGTATCGATACAGACCCTACTGCTTTTATCATGTAAATTGTGTTGTTGTAATTCTAATTAGTCTACATTAACATAAGAAAAGTACAAAGGTTAGTAACAAAACAGGGTCACCGGTGGGCCTTGCTTCCATTCTTAGGCCACGTAACTTACATGTAGCTACAACATTACACATCACTGCAAAATGGTCCATTGGGCAGGGGTGGTAAAAATGTGAGAAAGATCCAAAAATATGTTAGACAGATGCTTAATTAAAGTGAAAGAGTCTCAACATTTTTGTTGCAAACTGTGGGTTCGAACAACAACCGACCTGCTACACTGGCTGTCCATCGAGAATAATTAATGTTTAATTAACCCATCGACTCCAGTCTGTGAGTGATCAGACTTACTAGACAATTTTACTCAGAATGTCTAATGCTGTCTACAGTTTTACTTGTCAAAGGGGGCCGATTTAGGAGTCAATGGGTTAATTAAGGACAGTGCCTACTAATTAAAGACATTTTTGCCCCCGTGTGTGATTATGCAGGAAATGTAGCTACTTATCAAGTGTTATTGAAATCCAAAAAGAAAATTGGAGGTAACCACGCATTTTTCAAAGATTATTCATGAATAATATTTGTAAAAAGCTTTAAAATACAAAGCAATGTATGGCGTTCTTTCTTAAATTGAAGCTTAATTAATTATCTCTCAAAAATGCATGGTTACCCCCAATTTTCTTTTTGGATAACAAGAGTACTTACTAAGATCTACTTTCTCCAGATAGTTTTAAACCGCGCAAAAATATCCCTGTATTAGTAAGCATCAGTGATAGGAAATCCGAGTATCTGGAGATGCGCAAAACGTATGCGCAATAACAATAGATGGTTTTCACCTGACGTCACAGCAGCCATGTTGGTGCACAGAAGAAAAGAGAAAAAGTCTTTTGGGAATTTGACTCTATTATAATGCAAAACATCGGCCATAATTTGCTATTGTTTTGAGCACCAACATGGCCGACTTATCACGTGATTGAAAACCATCTATAGTAGGCACAGTCCTTAACAACCGCTACTGGACATCCACTCAAAAGCTACAGTACACTTGTCTATAATTATGTCCCCTCTAAAACAAACCAGTTGAAGTTGTTGCAGTAGTTCATATTCAGCGAAACCAGCCTGAATCCTTTGGATAACAACAAAGTGTAAAAACCTCCCCTGAAACACAAATGCAATGGTACTTCAATTAAATTTTCTTAACTGAACCAGAATGATGGAAACACTGTGGAAAAGTGCACAGTTTAAAGTCTCAGTAATAGTTGATTGGCCTGCATGGAAAGTGAAGAAACATGACAAGCATCACTCATAAAAACAACATTTAATGAATTCAGAGAGGCCATTGTGAAGGAGAGCACACAATTCATCTGCCACGAAGCACTATGTGTACATACCACAAATCCCTTGCAGTCATTATACATAAAAGACTTATCAACAGTAATTTATTATTAATCCTGATTCAATTAAGGATGTTAATACCACAGGGAAATTAGGGACCGCATCCTCAAAACCCACTAAATGCACAAATAGCACTAGTCTTGCACTAGGTAGAGGTCTTGAAGAGTTTTATTTTTCCCCTATTCTGAAAGGGGGTGGCATACAGTTCAAAATAAACAAGAGGCTAGGGATAGCCTAAACCGGCCCGACTTTACTCTGTCTAACGCCAGACGATTTTACTCGTCAATGGGGAACCCTCAGGAGTTAACGAGTTAACAATATCTTGGACAATATCCAGTTCAATTAGCCTGTTTAGCTTGTGCGTATTGTTTTCTTATTGGTCTGAAATGGGAAAACAAAACATACAAGCTAAAGAGGTCAATTGCGTAGTCTGAAGTCTAAAGTCCACATTCTGTGACGAAACCACAGGGTTAAGTACGATAGTAGAATAGTTGTTCACATCAATTAAAGCTGTTGTTAACAGCATTGATTCCAATCAAAACCAGTAAACAGATGCTTTCCAGGTTTCCATGATGGTATTTAAGAATATTTAACACTTTTTCTAACAATACAGGGAGAATTATAGAATTATGAAATGAGCGAGGTGAGTCGTGTTACTGAGTCATACAACAACTGGATGATTAATTGCATGCAATGAAAACACAGAAACTTGTTTCAGGCCCCAATTATTGTTGAAGAAATGTTCCCCCCTTCATCTGTCACATAGTCTTTTTGTGATCTAGTAGTCATCGAAATAGCCGCCTTTGAATGATGAGATATCGAGGTAGAATCCTACTTAGGTTGACTTAGTATTGATGAAATTAATGAAAAAATAAATTAAGGAAATAAATGAACACATAAATTACCATTGGCAAAAAATCTAATGCATGTCCTTTAAAAATCGCGACCAAAAAAAAAAAAAAAGAGTCAAAGGCGAATACTACAGTATACTTAGTTCATTCAAACAAAGTAATAAAAAGTACATGTAATTCTTGTGGGTTCTTATTTACACCACCGATCATTAATTTAAAAATCACTTCACACCATCACTAATCGACCAATCAATCAGCTTTGGATTTTATCAATCAATATAATTTTGGATACAATGAAATGACCATCAAATATATTTTATTGGTCCACCAATGATATAATAAATCAGTGACCTTTTCAGCTTCTGCACCACTTTTGATGTGCAAAGTTTTTTAGAGAAGAATGGAGTATTATATCATTAATAGAGCAGTTTTCAATTGAATGTCGTAAACCAAATACCAAAGTAATTACTTCGACCAATCACGGCAGGTGTAAACTGCGCAATAAACCAATCTAATTCCCTACCATTTCTACGTAACTTGCTCAAAGGGTGGGAAAAACTGCATGTGGTTTTGGTTTTCTTTCTCTTTGGTTGTTAATCTGGCACGAGTTTATAAAACCAATCACTCAGCGTAGCAATTGCAATCTTGTAATCACTTTCGACAGTCATTTGAAAAATGCTCAAATACATTCCTATTTTTAAGTCTGCATTCCATTATTACTGAGATTGCTACAAAATTCATAATCTTACTTTTCAACTGTAGGTAGCGCATTGTGTGGAAGCCAGATCTTCCAGTGGTCTGCTAGAGTGTCTCTTAACCACTGATTTGAATTAGCACCTGTTATTGACGGTGGAGGAAAGCTGGATGGAAAATAGGGCAACGTAAGGCATAAAAGAACTTGATTTTATCATTTTATGATGTTATACTTATCACCATCATCATCAATGCCATCCTCATGACATAAATAAACTTATTATAAACTAGATCATTGGATAAAGCAATTCTAGAGTTTTGATTGGCTTAGCCATCATGGTATACAAGCTATTATACCATGCTCTACAAATAACACTAACTGTACATATCGTTTTTTTGTTTTTACATGTACAAAATAAAGTAGGGAAGATTTATCCATAATTTGTTGGTGTTTTTAATAAAACAATTCTTTAAAATAAATTAAGTTCATTATTATTATTATTATTATTATTATTATTATTATTACTATTACTATTATGCTATTCGCACTTGTTGGAAATTAGGCTGGTTATTATTATAGACAACACAGTGCTATGGCCGCCTCATTGGTTATTTACCATCTCATATCCAACACACGCTCATCAAATAATATTATTGTTAATTGCACTTGGGCAATGAAAACACTAAACACTAACAGGTTTTTGGAAAACTCAGGCCAAGATGCCATGAAACCAAAGATCGTTTAGACTCTGCTTAAAACACAATGTATATGCACTTAGATGTACTTTAAATGGGGGCTTCTGCCTTAAGTACATGTATTTCAGTCGTGTGCAAAATAAGTTACCTATTCACCGGAGCACTCTCATGATTCCCAACAGCTGGATATATCTTTAGCCCTGGCAGGTATTTTGACACCATTTTGACAGCATAGTTTAGGGCTGATATCTGTGCAAAAAATAATTTCTCACCATACAAGATTGCTCAAAATTCGAACAGATAAAAAAAACACAGGACATATTTATATGACTGACATACTGAATTTAATAAAACGCTCTTCTGACACAACTCTGGGAGCTACACATTGTCAATCTGTCACTGCTGCTGTTAATAGAAGAGGCAGGTACAAAAGTCGGATTGGATCAACTCGGATTGCTTACCGCGGATCGACATAAAAGATTTGATAAGGCCTTGAGAAATCCCCCTAGCCCTAATCTTTAAGCTAACCTCGGTGAAATCGGGGCAAACGTTGAATAGTTTTCGCTTACAAACCATTTTTCACTTGATCCGAGCTGAGCTATCGAAGTTGATCTGATCCGACTTTTGTAACTGCCCTTAATACAAGGCCATTTAAAGATTATTACTGTTACTGGTAACAAGGTGGTTAGGTTTTTTTCAAAATTTGAGCGAAATATTCACTAGTGACTCACAACTTTTTGAACCAATTCAAATATGTGTAGCATGCAAGGTCTAAGAATCAGAACTGTGATTTGCATACATACAGTGTATCTAACAATGTTATACTTTTGCAGGATTACCTGATCTGAACGTGACTGATTCCAAATGTTGTGTGGGGGAATATCTCCAGTCCATATTGCATAATCAATATCCTGTATAAACAGGAAAGATTAAAAAGAAAGTTGCCATTAATTTTTGATTCCTTCAAGACAGATGTCATTGTTTTGTTCTAATGTCAGTCTGAGATCTGAGTGATTTAGGGATTACCTGATGAGTTTTGTTAATATGCTGCAGCATACTCTCAAATGTAATTGGCGGAATATCACATACATAATCTCCATACTTCCCAGCTTTGGGTTTTCCAGGTGCTAAAATATATGAAAAAACAAAACAAGAATAACATGATCAGAACTGTGATTTGGATACATACAGCGTATCTAACAATGTTATATTTTTGCAGGACTACCCTGTGAGTAGCCTTTCTCTTTGCGATCCCAGGGCAACCAATTAAGAAGGGCAAATTGGATGAAAGAAAGAGAGCCTGTGTGCATCCCTTAGGAATCTAGAATGCTGCATCCATATTTTGAATGCAAAATACTGATTGGCTGAAATATAATTACTTGGTGATGTCATCATTGATCAGCTTGCAGTATAACGAAAAGCAAAATGGTGCACTACAGGGATAAGGTGGTTAGAAATGTCTGTGACAAAATTGTAGCTCTAGCTTGAATCCAGTATGGAAAAAGAGGTTGGAAGATCTCTTTTAGTTTGCAACGCCCCTGAACTCTCATCTATGGTCATGACCTCTACCTCTGTTTCTTGCTTCTCCACAAAGAGAGAGCCTGCTCACAAAAAACATATACAACATGTATTGCAAGCTTGAATTAACATACCAGGGGGTTTATCATTACTTCGACAACAGAGAGGTTCTCCACAGTTTGGATCACTGCCTTCTTGATACAGGTGATCAACATGTACATCTGAAAACTGCAACACCTTTGACACAGGTGAACCAGGCTGAAATCAAGTTTAAAAGAAAACTGATGATAAGGGAATATTGATTGTTTTACACTTTCTATACAAAAATTGAACCAAGGTATATATTCTCATTATACAAGCTTAAAATTAATAGAGTAATACTGTCTGGCCCAGGTAATTGGAGTTGTGTTATTGATCACATTGACTGACAGTAGTCCCAAGATGAGATCTTTTCACTTCTCTGTGCCTTTTCTTAAGCTGGTTTTCCCTTGACCAATACATGTAATTAATATTATTCTTCCCAACTTAACATAATTATTTCTCTACAGGTTTTGTCATTAAGTTAATTTTTGTCAACCATTGTACATGTAGATCTACAGCTGCAGTGCATCTGACAAGCCCAAATTCTAGTAATAGTGCACATCGACAATGATTTCATGTACATGTACAGTAGCTGTAGTGTACACCATCTTCCTCTTTGGGCTTTTTCTTTCCCATTGCCTTACTCTTATCGCTCCCATTTACATGTATTTAGATATTACTACCTTTAGGCTCATTTTCACCCCAAATATAAATACCAGTATGCATTCTCCTGGGGCCAGGACATCTGGCCACTACAGTAAACAGTTTCTTGTTGTATTTATTTAATCTTGCTTGCTTGCTTGCTTATTTTGAGTGAACTCGAACTCCATTAACTAGCTTCATCCATTCCTTCCAGTTTCCCATGATGCTCTTCAGTTCAGCAATGCTCTAACCAGTATCATTTCGCAGCTGGTCTACATATGTTAATTGTTGCTGGTCTTCCTCTCTTTCTTGAGCCATGCTTTGGTTCCCAGAGTAGTAGTTCACTTACCACCTCATCCTTTCTTCTCCAACAGTGTCCTATAAAGGGCAGTCTCCTGATCTTCAGTGTATCTGTTATCTTAGGAAAGTTGCCGTACAGTTCTTTGTTGGTTTTATGCTCCTTCCAGGAAACTCCAAGAACTGCTCTGAGCATTCTTGTGTATGTACCATCCAATCTATTCCTCATCTTTCCAGTCATCGTCCAGCATTCAGCACCATAAAGCAGTACACTTTCAACAGTAGCCCAAAAGAAACCTACTCTGAGATGGCTTTGTAGGTTTGATTTCCACACTTTCATCATTTTGTTGAGTGCACTCCAAGCTTGTCCAATTCTTATATTCATGTCCTTTTGAATGGATTGTATCCACAAACCAAGATTAATTTAAAGTTATCTACTTCCTTCAATTAATTTTGTTCCCTTCCAGTGTGACAAGATCTCCTTCAGGTTGGTTATACAGCATGCATTCTGTTTTCTTGTAGTTAACATGCAGACCCACTATTTTCACAGAAACCTCCAGTCTTAATAAGAAAAGTTGTGCCTCTTCAAGATAGTCAGAAATTAGGGCAGGGTCATCTGCGAAATCAGTGTCAGTGATGTATGTTGCTACATGACGGGAGCTCTGCCGTGGTGTAAGCGTGAACCCAGTGTGTTTAGCCTAACCTCTAGTACTGTAGCTTCTCTAAGGGCATAATGCAGGGCTAGGATAAATAGGAAAGGTGCGAGTGTATCTTCTTGCAGAACTCCCGCAAGAATTTCAAAGAATTCTGTATCACCATCAGGAGTTATCACCTGTGCTTCAGTGTCCTTGTAGAGTATGTTGATGGCATCCACTATCTTTGTTGGAATTCCATAGGCCTTCAAGATCTCCATCAATTTCCCACGATGTATCGAATCAAAGGCTTTACTGAAGTCTACGAAAGTCAATATTGCAGGTAGCCGTTCATCTTTTATTCCCTCTATGAATCTACGCAAAGTTAAAATTTGTGACAGTGTAGATTTACCCGTACGAAATCCATTTTGGTTCACTCTGTGCAGAGGATCCAGATGAGGTCTTCTTCGATCTAATAGAATCTTGTTATAGATTTTCGCGGCTGTGACAGTTAAGGATATACCACAATAGTTTCCTGTGTCACCAAAGTCACCTTTCTTTGGAAGTGGTATTATTCCACTTTTAACCCATATATTCGGTTGATCACCATTAAATGTTTTGTTGCAGATGTCAAGCAATTGTTGATTCAAGGCACCAGTTTTCCAGACTTCAATTGGTATGTTGTCGAGTTCATTTGCTTTGCTATTTTTGAAACCTTTGATACTTAACCAAATAATTATCAGTTAACCAAATATCCGTTAATGTTGTTGTTGTATATTTTAATGAAAATGCAGGTCAAACACACAAATTGAAATTCATGTCAAAGTCAGAAGACCATTATTAACACCCTGAAACATTTCAGGAACGTTATTGTGTTGAAAGGTAAATTCAAAACTGAAAGGTCAGGTGATGTGCAAAATGCAAAAATATACCTTTGTGCTTTCGGCAAAGCACCAAACATCGGCACAAACGTAATCAAATCAATGTCGACTCATCTAAAACTGGTCATATTATACCGTGATAACAACACGTGCAAGACTCTAATTGAAAACATGACTGAAGCCTATCACATGATCTTGTGAACAATCAGCTGTTCGCCTCACTCGAAACAAGAAATAACGAAATTTTTAATCTAAAAAGTACAAATATATGGCATCATACCTTTGGTGGTGGTATAGGCTTTACAGGTGGCTTCTTTTCAGGTATCGTTACGTTCCAGAATCGGCTTGGATCTCTGCTATGAGCACAGGTTTGACCCAACAGAGTTCCACAGACCTCATTGGGATCCAGAAACACTTTGTCTATTACTGACAACACTTCGTTCTTGAATTCGGAAATAACACTCACACAAACTCTATCGTCCTCTATCTTCAGTTCCTTGCAAGCTACCGTTAATTCATGAAGCACAGCATCTTCGACGTTCTTTGTCAAAAACACCACTTGAGCCAAGAACGTTAACAGCTTACAAGCAAAGCATACACCTTTGGACATGATTTTGTTACGTAAGTCATCGTCGAGTCGTTTCAACCACGAAACATACTTGTTTGTTTCGTCCAGCGGCTTTGAAAACGAACGCCAAGTGACAGAGAGAATTAGTAACGAAACCAACGCACAAAATGGCTTTTTTCGAACCATTTTCGCAAGAAAGTCTTACAGGAACACGGACAACCAGCGGGAGCTACCGATTATATACGCAGCGAAAATAAAACAATGAAGGGAGTGAATGGAGGTGTGTTCGTTCATTAGTCGATCAGGTGAGAGATCACATGTTTTTCCACAGGTGACCCACGGTCGCATTACCGCCACTGGTGGCTCCGGTTGAGCATCGGGCTGTCACGCGGGAGGTCACGGGTTCGAACCCCGGCCGGATCAACACTCAGACTCGTTTCGGGTGTGCAGCTGCCTTTTCTTGCCCTTTGTTTGAAGCCAACATGTGTAATTCAGGTAAGAATGAGTGTCAGTTTCCTTGTAGTGTATGCTGGTGAGAAGACGATCAGATGTTGGCTTCAAACGAAGGTCAAGAAAAGGCAGCTGCACATCCGAAATGACCCAGGTAAAATTGTGGCTGGAATGAAAAACGTTGACGAAGTGCGCAACCAACACCGATCTTCCCGTTGATCGACATTTTGCATCACCAGGACATGCCTCGACTGATATGCTGGTATCCGTAATCCGCTCTGGCTTCCGAGATACCGGTACCCAAGACAGGCGCCGCTTCGAAGCCAGGATGTTTTTCAAACACAAAACGTTACATCCGGGAGGACTTAATACCGACTTTGCCTTCCTTTCCAGTCAGCGCGCGCAAATAACTTCGAATTCAAATTTTCATTATGCCACGCGCACAATTTACAGTTGTTTTTTATACACTGGTTAAGAGGCAGCAGCCTCGAAACGTATGGCAATTTACATATTTTTCGCGCAACAATGAACAATTTGACTAGTTTATTTATCTAAGAAAATACACGCGCTGATTGGTTAAAAATCGTAACTCGATGGACTCGTAACTCCCTTATAACTCGATGGAGACACGGAACTAGCACGAGCTGTTGGCGTAGTGACGGCGCGAGCAAGGAGAATTTACATTTTGATAATTAGAGTTAACAAGTTCTTTTCCTTTTTCTCGTCGCGTTGTTTCTTTGCCCACTCGGGATTTCTCGCATGGTCCTGCAAGATCAAAGATCATTTTTTGGTGTTTTATCTCATATAATAAATCTTTTATTGACCAAACTTGTTCGGTCAAGATGGCTGGATATTGGCCTCGTTCTTTTTTGCGTGTTTATGGACTTCGACCATAAACAAAACTTGCTATCTTGACCTCACCCTTGGTCCATAACCCATATATACGCACGCTATTGCGCTATTATGCTATTACACTATATGCTGCTTTTCACACGTGGAACGCAAACGCAAGCACATTGAAATACGCACACTCAATTGAGATCCCAAGATGGCGGACTGGCGGACGATTTTTCACTTAGCGTTTGCGTTACCCCTGTTCACACGTGTTCACACGTTTATTTTATTCTCAGAAAGTCGGTAAACTCGAGACTTTCCGAATAATACAACGTATATTGTATTATGGCGCAAGGCGCCATGGCGCCATGGCGCAAGGTGAAAGAGCAAAACTTGCGAAAGCCAGCCGCTGTCGCTGACAGAGTGTGGAACTTGTTACGCGGGATGCCCGTAGGCAGAGTGGGTTAAGGTTTGGGACGAATTCCATTTTTTCATCGTAGTCGCAAATATCACCGTGGTTTTCTATTGTGCGATTTCATTGGCTCCAGTCCAACTTGGAATCACGTGCAAGATCAGGCCCCAGTTGTTCGAAGGGTAGATAGCGCTATCCACTGGATTTATCACTATCCACTGGTTAACTCAATTGGTTTTGAATGAAGAGAATTCAGGTGAGGCCAACGCTACTGTGTGCATATGATGGATAAAGAACCTTTGCTGATCCACAGCATCAGAAACTTCTGATGCTGTGGATCTAATCCGAAGGTCGTTGGTTCGATTCCCACCCGGGTCAGAGATTTTTTTCTGTCCTTGGGTGTTGCATAAGAAGTTTCTGATGCTGTGGATCAGCAAAGGTTCTTCATCCATCATATGCACACAGTAGCGTTGGCCTCACTTGAATTCTCTCCATTCACATACACACGCTCACCGCTGCGTCTGTTGGTTGAGAACCGGGCTGCCATGCGGGAGGTCGTGAGTTCCACTCCGGCCGGACCAACACTCAGGGTCTTTAAATAACTGAGGAGAAAGTGCTGCCTTTGTAATCACATCCGAGAATGGTTAGATTTTCAAGTCTTCTCGGATAAGGACTGTAAACCGTAGGCCCCTTCTCACAAATAACCCTGTGGGACGTTAAGAACCCACACACTATTCGAGAAGAGTAGGGGATGAAGTTCCCGGTTTTGTAGTTGTCCTCTGTGAGTACATGGGTGGGTGGGTATAGCAGGTCCACATCAGCTGAATAGCTGCCAAAACTTCAACCTGCTGAAACAAATAAGTAACAAACAAACAAACAAACGCTGCTTAAGACAACATTCCTTTACACTCAATTGGTTTTGCTAGTGTTTATCAGTTGGATAGTGATTTGTCCGGTGGATAACGGTATCGACCTTTTGAACAACCGAGACGGTAGATCCGAGTGGATAAAAAATGAAGTGCTGATCAAGCACAACACTGTCAACACTCTTGGAATGTTCATGAAATCTGGAGAAGGAAGTCCTCTAATCGAACCAGTTAGTTTACTTGCGAAATAGTGAATTGAGATTGAATTCTTGGATTTATCAGCCCTGTTTTTTGATTGTAGTGAACCGTGAATACTTGCACTTTTAACGTTCTGGGAACCTGTTTCTTGCCATCGATCGCCGAACCAATGAGTTTGCAAATCGAAGCAATGAGTTCACAAATGGAACCAACGAGTTCCCCAATTTAACCAACGAGTTAAGCGGTTTCTTACAGTTGTAAGTTATCAAAAGAAGAGTTCAACTGGTTAGCAAACAGTTTGTTTAAACGCGAAATTTAAAGCAACTTTCACACAATGCGATAATTCACTCAGATAAATTTAAGCGCGGCACTCTAAAATATTACCGTTCATTACCTAGGATACTTTTTTTTTATCGATCATTAGTATGCTAGTGTTATGTTTACTGTTTGAAATATCCATACCGACACTACATAATCAGGATAGTAAAACGTAAAGTAAAAAGTAATTATCTTTATTCACCCTCGGATGTTTGGAGTAGCTAGTACGTAGCTAATATCTTCGAGCATTGAACAGAGCACCTGTTAAGAATCCCTCCTTTTACCGGTGGCAAACCAGTTTGCTATTTATAAGTGCAGCCAGGAAATTAAACCAGGGACTAGACTACCAGGAACAAATTCAACCAGTGGTCAGAACGTGTCTTGGACCCGGGATCTCCGGATCTCAAGGCAAAAGCCCTAACCACTGGGATGCACTGCCTCCCAAAATAATAAAGATTAGCGAGGTGCGTCATCGACGAGGGATTTGAAAATAGTTGTATGTTTTGGGGAGATTTTTTTTGCACCGCTTTCTAGTAATTGTTCAGTAAGAAAGGTATCCCACTGTATTTATTTATGCAGTATCAGCGTTAAGGGATATGGGTAGACTCCGAGCAGCGCGACTTCAACAGAGATGATTACTGGCCGGTCTCCCATCCAAGTACTAACCCCGTCAAATAGAACTTCATTTCCGTGGACCAACGGGATTCGGTGTTCCTTGGCTCAATTTTCTTTACCTCTACATAAGCAGTAGACCAATCGGTTAACTTTATGTTGTACCCAATTCAAACCCTTTGGGAATAAACCGTTTTGTTCCAGTTATTTCCATGTTTCATGGTAAACGTGAATGCTACATCATCATGGAAAAACAATGCACAAAGAATCTTAATCCTGGGAGATTTGAATTGGGTTCAACATCGAGTTAGCCGATTAGGTCTATTTAAGTAAGTGTAATTATATTATTCTCCAGAACTGCGCTTGTATAACAAGACATTTTTCGTTACAGTGTCTGGAAATGAATTTTGCGAGCTTTCGAACATGTTCTTAAATAGGAGATTGTCTGTTGCTCTCGTGAGACTTGAATGTTCTTCATTGCGTTGGCTAAACTAAAATTTACAAAACGGAAGGCTGAAAATGGCCCTGGACATATCCTCACAGGGGTCACCCTTTAACTGTTTCTTAATTTACTTCATGTGAGAAAATTCCTTGTGTCGTTGCCACTCCACAGTTCAAATTCCAGGTTTCCTTCGTTGCCACTTTAATAAAAGAAGGAGCCTTCCTCACGCAAGCTTGTTTGCTAGTGTAAACAGAGTGTGATTATAGCTACAAAAAGTTTCAATGCTTACATCGACCAATCCCGCGTAAGCGCCTCCAGGCGTCTTGTTTTAAAGAATATAAACGCTTCCCCTGGGTATGGTTTCTGTTTACTCTATGATGTACTTATCATTTACTTCCCCTAGTTGAAAAAACAACCGGCTCAATGCATTTGCATATTTTGCCCATTTTTTAAACTTAAATATCTCCGGAACTAATGCAGATATTTGCAAACGGTAAAAGGCGATTTTATTCTTTCATGGAATTCTTCTATGTGATACACTCAAAAAAACACGCCCACCTTCGTAAGACTCTGGTACCTTTAAGGGTATTTTTGAACTTTTCTGGTGATCCCTCCCACCCGGGGGGTGAAGGGTACCATAGCCGCTGAAACAACCCAAATCGTTGCAAAAATGCTAACCTTAAGCCTAAACACTGTGCTTTAGATAATGCCGTTACTTTTGCTCTCACAAGTGTAATTGCGTGACTTCATGCAAGACGCTCTGTGTGGCCGGGGAATATTATATATATTAATTTAGGTATTGCCATGTTCTGTAGCAGAGTATATGATCGGCAGAGTAGACGATGGACGTTAGCGGTAGTCGGAAGCGAGCGTGAATTATGTGTTATTAAAAACTGGATTATTGGATAATGCAATTCGAGAGTTTTGATTGGCTAAGCCATCATGGGTTATGAGCCATTATACCATGATCTACAAACACGGCAAGCATATGCGTGAGTTTTTGGGCCTTTTTGTTTTTGTAGTCTAGTTTTCTATATTTTGGGGGCGTTTTTAATGAAACAATTATTCCACTCGCGCTTGTTGGATCTGAGATGATTATAGCCAACTCGGCGCTACGCGCCTCGTTGTCTATCTATCATCTCATATCCAACGCGCGCTCATGGAATAATTGTTAAATATATCAACCGGATATTAAATAGGCCACGAGGATAAAGGTGGAATGGTGGTCAACATTGGCCCTTACCGTAAGACCCTGAACCTGTATACGCGCTTTCGTGAAATTTGCCAAGTGGTTCAAGGACAACTTGAAAGCCTGCAACATCACAGACCAGGCCCTGGAGACAAGGCACAACAACTGTCGTTATTCCTAGATTCGATAGGAGAAGACACACTCGTCATATTCGAACAGCTAGATGATACGGGAACTCACTATACTGGTATATCTTTATCGATCTCAAAAAGGCGTTTGATGACACTGTTAATCATTCCATCCTCCTAGAGAAGTGAAATTTTCATGCATAGGTATCTAAACTCTCGTTTTCAATATGTTTAAAATGACTCCTTCAAATCCCCACTGCTTTCTATGAAATGGTGCAGATGGTGTGTTCCCCAGGGTTGTGTACTTGGCTTGTCTACAGTAATGAAATATTTACATGTTGAAACTACCTCTCATTTATAATTTTGCAGATGACACCAATATTTTTTCTTTGTCTCCGAAAAAGACAATTAATCTTGATGGACTCTGGATCACCATTGATAACAATAGACTAAAGAGAGTAAAAAACCCAAGCTTAAGATTTTTAGGTGTCATTATCCATCAAAACCTGTAATGGCAACCAAAGATCAAAGCGATTTCTTCCAAAGTTGCTAATTCCATCGGGATCATTACCAAATCGGATTTGGACGGAGCCATAAACGCGCTACGAAAAAAGTTCAAGGAATCGCAAAACCGGTTTTTCAATATTTACAAATAAAATCTCGGCTTTGTATTTAGTATCCTTTGTACTAGACGTTATTTTCCTTCTGGCCAGTCACAGGACGCATGTCTTTGTTCTGCTGGGGTGCCCTGCTCTGTGCCTAAAATTCTCTTCCACTGTGCTACTGTTTTCTCACGGTCCCAAAAGGGTTTAGGGCTCCAGGACTCCAGGACTAAAAAAGCGTAGCTCCATGGCTCCAAGGCCAAAAAAATCGGGGCTCCAGGGCTCCATAGCAGCTACTTTCAGGGCTCCGGGTTCCACAGCTAGAAACGATCAGGTCTCCAGGCGGAGAAATAATCGGCTTCCGGGCTCCACAGCAAAAAAATCCAGGGCTCCAGGGCCCAAGGGCTCCAGGGACCCTCCCTTTGGGACCCTGTTTCCTCCGCGCTGTTCTCGGCCTTGTACCGTAGTTCAGCCCCTTGTATCTGTACAAGCCAATGTGAGTCGAAAAGATCGTTATGTTCCGCGATTTCTCCTTAATTAAGCTCAAGTTGGTGGTATCCCTTGTTCATATCCAGTTGATCTGCTTAGCTCACTGATCACGTCGTCTATTGCGGGGTGCTGGTTGTGTCTGCTAGGTGTTGCTTGATTTGCCACGCGCATGTCCACGTTCCTGGCTGTGATCTTTCTTGGGCGTGACGACAGGCCGTCACCAGAGACCAAGTAAAGGAAGCTGTTGACGACGACCCGGCTCTTAAAGTGCTCAAGAAGTGCATCATCCAATGCTGGATAGACGCAAAGGTTGCAAGCATACATGAATATAGGCACCTTTTCCATGAACTCAAGATGACAACCCCTCAATAGCCTTAAATTTGGAGAATATGCGTAAGAAGCGGGATTCAAGCAGCGAAAAGTGACACCCGGATGGGCCGAGGCCAACGGGGAAGTGGAGAAAGATTTACGCAGAGGATAAAGAAGACCGCACGCATTGTTGCATCGAAAGGCAAACCGGCGAGGAATGGAGTGCGTGCGGGAGTTAGGGCATACAGAGCAACCGAACATGCAAGCACTGGAGTCGGCCCAAACAGAATTATTTTTGGAAGGGAACTATCTATTTATTTGGAGGCAGTGCAGCCCTGTGGTTAGGGCGCCTGCCTTGAGATCCGGAGTTCCCGGGCTGAAGACTCTGGTTCTAACCACTTATTGAATTTGTTCCTGGTGGTCAGGGGCACCCAACGAATCTGTTCCTCGCATTATCTGTTCCCCAGAGGAATCTTGCTGGCTGGCAAAAATACAGGTGTTTCGATGAGCTGGCTGGGAAATTTTGTTATTGATAGAGGTTTTGCCTGGGAATTACTGACTTTTTCTAGCATTTCAACCCGAGCTGGTTGTAGAAACTCTGAAGACTGAGGACGACTAAAAAAACAAAAAAGAAAAAAAAAAAAGAACCTCTTCCCTCTCCCAGAGAGTAGTCACAAACATACGACGGCTGGTCAGAGTGATTGCGCTTTCGGAAAAAACCTGTTTTGTCCCGGTTTTGTCGCTTTTGTTCGGTCGTTTTGGATCGAGGGATTTGAAAGCGCGCGGAATTTCCTGGCTGGGAAACCAAGCAATTTTATCTAGCTAGCTGGGAAATTTCTTGTGTGTCTTGCTGGGAAAAAGGAACAGATAATGTTTTCCCAGCAACACTGAAAAACACCTGAAAATGCCTTAATAACATTTATTTTCATTAACTGGGGTATAATAATACATTTTACAACAAATTGGTCGTTGGGTGCCCCTGGGTGGTCCCTTGTTCAACTTCCCAGCTGCACTTGTAAATAGCCAAGTGGTTTGTCTCCGGCCAGTTGGGATTCTTAACAGTTGTTGTTGTGTTCTGTCGTTTCGTTGATTGTGTTTCACTGACCCGGAAAAGCCCCTTTGGGGACTGGTCAATTAAGTAGGTATTGTATTGTACCTAAACATTCCGACGAAATGATGATTCGCCATCGTCACAGAAAACAAAAACAGAAGATGAAGCAATACGCTGATAAGAGTTTTGGAGAATTCACACTTTTTACTACAATACATTCTCTTCGGCAGACAGCAGAAAGCAAAAATGCTGCCACTTAAAGGGGTGCCTAAAACCTCCCGCCTGGTATGTTAGCTACGCCACGCTGATGAGGCCCAGCGAGGCCTAAACAGCTGTCCATGGCTGCTGATTGGCCGGGTGAAATGGTTGTGCGCATGCATAGTGTTTGACCACATTGGGTTGGTGTTTGCGTGTGTCACTTGTATTTTTTGTTTTTTCAATAATGATAACAATAATAATAATAATAATAATAATAATAATAATAATAATAACAATAACAATAACAATAACAATAACAATAACAATAATAATAATACTAATACTACTACTACTACTACTACTACTACTACTACTACTACTAATAATAATAATAATAATAATAATAATAATAGTAATAATAATAACCGGCCCACATTGATGAGAGGCGAGTGCTCCTACTACTGCACCATCCCTTCTTCCGAACAATCCCGAGCCATTAGATTATATCATAATTACAAGTTAGAGCGGTTTTCAAATGAGTGTCGTAAAACCAAAACCAAAGTAATTACTTTGGCCAATCAGAAGGGACGGAGACAATGCAGTAAACCAATCAAAGCTCGAAATAATTACACGTAGGCAACACAAAGCGCGGGAAAATGTGCTCGCGCGAGCCACGATTGGTTTGGGTTTCACATCTGATTGGTTGAAAAAGTGGCTCGAGAACTTTGAACCAATCACTGCGTGAAGTAATGCAAAACAAAAGCAATTCGCTAATTACTTTCGACACTCAATTGAAAACCTCTCTAAGATGCTGATCATCACAGTTATTAATTAACGTTATTGAGCAGCAACGAAAGGAAAGCGTGAAAAATTCAGGCTTGAGCGGGATTGGAAAATGACCTTTGCGATACCGATGCAGTGCTCTCTCAGTTGAGCTATCACGCCATCTGGGAGTTGTTTATTTTGAGTCCGTAGAGGATAATATAGAGAGAACGAAAGTAAATATATAAAAGCCATATCTATTTTAACTGTGGAGAAATCAAGTTAAGATGCTCCTCTACGGGTTCAAAATAAACTCTAAACCATTTTAACCTACCGTAGCTGTTTGGGAAAAAGAATGGAAAATGGAAGTGCAAGGTTCTTCGTATAGGGCGAAATCGCATTTTGGTGAACCGGGATTATCTTCTATTTGAGAAAACCCTAGCCTCAGGTGAGTCAGATAACTAAAGATCTTAATTTGAACGAGCACGTTAATCACACCTCTAGAGAGAAATTGAGGAGTTAGTTCGCCTGTCCTTAAGACCTTGCCATATAATATACTCGTCCGTCCCCGTTGATCGATTATGCTGCCATCGTGTGGGACCCCTACAGAAAGACGAACATTGACAAGCTGGGAATGGTTCAGCGTAGCCTGGTGCTGGCGCGCTTCGCTCTGAATAGATATCACAATACATCTAGTGTCAGTGATATGTTACAGCAAATGTGGATGCATGGGTGTCACTTCAGGAGAGAAGGAT
Organism: Montipora capricornis; assembly: GCF_036669925.1. NCBI lineage: Eukaryota > Metazoa > Cnidaria > Anthozoa > Scleractinia > Acroporidae > Montipora > Montipora capricornis. Next base: position 55,949,974 of record NC_090886.1, read on the forward strand.
GGTGCTGCGGTTGTGTATGTTTTACAAGATTCAAAAAGGTGAGGTGTTGTGGACCAAGGCACACACGAACCTTTGCTTACGACGGCTATATCTTCTAGACAAATTAATTGTAGTGACAATAAAATGTCCTTTTTTCCCGAGGACGATTCGTGACTGGAATAATTAAACTACAAGATTCTGTTGTGCTGGCCCCAAGTCCAGAAACCTTGAAAAGCCGGTGGTAAATCATCCTTCGTGATAGACGCTGACCAAATGTTTAGAATATTAACTTTCACTTGCATTGATATTGTTTGATTTTACGCTTACACCATCCTCGAAGACCCAGGGGCAGTCAGTCGAGACGCGACGAGAATCGGGACTGGCGTAAAGTTTTACGCCAGTCCCGATTCTTGTCTCGCCTCGACTGACTTCCCCTGGATCTCTAAGGATGCGCTTACACATTCATTTCTAAGTCTCATAATGACCAGCTCCTTCGCAGCCCTTATTTTCCTTTGCAGCCCTTATTTTTGTTTAATATCGTGATCTCGAGGTGGCCTCTCCTATAAGCCTGGTGGTTTCCTGAGGTCTCCTCGCCTAACAACCTGCTGTATGCTTTTTTTAAAATCTGTTATACACATAAAGGCAAATAAATGATGATGATGATGATGATGGCTTGATAGCTTAATTGGTAGAGCACTGGACCGGCATCGTAGAGGTCACGGGTTCGAATCTCGTTCATGTCTGAATTTTTCAGGCTTTCCTTTCGTTACTGCTCAAGCAACGTTAATTATCTGCGATGATCAGCATCTTAACTTGGTTCTCTCCGCGGTTCAAACATATATGGCTTTCGTATATTAACTTTCGTTGCCGGTATCATAATTACAGTAAAACTCTTATGAGTATTTCAAGTTCTTTCATTTAAACACCATGGCACTAGCCTGTATATATTTCAGCCACCTCCTCCGCTGAAATTCAGCCAGGCTAGATGGACGACTAGAGGTGTAAGATCCGCGTGAAAGGCACACCAACCAATTTTCTGATAGTGTCCCTCTTAGAGACAGTTACGGAAAACAAAACTTAAGCAAGTAAACTAGGGACAACAATCCTGGGGGACAACAATCCCGTTACTTCAGCCCCGTTACTTCAGCCACTGAAAATATTTTCATACTGAAGCATCATCACTCCCATTACAGACCAAAACCTCTTTTTTATCACTTTTGCTACAATCCTGACCTCTGTCTCTTTTATAGAGATTTTCAGGTCACGTGTTCTAAGGAAAAATCCTCAAGGCTTGGAAATAAGACATACACAAACTAGACAACCATTTGACGCTTTTGGAAAAAGGCCGGCCGAAAAGCCATGAAGGAACATGACATTATTACGGTCACTCAGGGACGTCCTAATAATGCGTTATTTAATAGCGGACATGCTCATCTGACGCAGTTGATCAATCTCAATATGGAGAATAACGCGAAAAAAACTCAGATGTTTTCATGAACAGTAGCTGGTTATCTGAAGGTCACCCGTGTGTGTTGTAAACCATTTTTGATAGTCATCACACCTGGAGTACTTTCTTATCCCTTCAAACACATTGTTAGATACCCTTGCTTCCCAAAAATCGTTAGGTACAACTTGAATTTGTCGTTCGAGGGCACCATACATGTGTTTTAATAGCTTAAGTACTGACCAAGCCAACATTTGTACTTATAGCAGCTCTTAGTAAATTGAAGGTTGTTTTTAAGTAGGTGACCTTCGTAGACACGGAAAATTTTATAATCAACCACGGACACCTGCAAATTGAAATATATATCGGAAAGATTACCCGACATAAATCGAGAATTAGTTAGTGTAAAGTGCTTGATAGGTTTGACTTTCCGAAGTTGAGGCAAAACTGATCATAAATTGGCTGTTCTTTTTCCACCTAGTAATGGATTTCTGGGAAGTACACTTAATTTACTGAAATAAAAACATTGAAAAAAAAAACCGGTCATTGTTTGAAAAATAAGATTATTTAATTAAAGAAGAAGGAGGCCAGATGCATATGGTGACGTCAGTTAGTGAGTCATAAATATTTGAACTCTCTTTTTCGAATTACTGACTTGAAAGTTAATTAAGAAACTAAATGAGGAGGATAATATCCTGCTCAGTGGATTCATGTAGAGACTCTGAGGTGAGTGAATAAGTGATGCCTAAGTTGTCAAATTGTTACTCCGTTCAGTTTCTCTTAAAAAGCAGCAAGGCAATTAGAATTAAGGGAAAATTATGTAATAACCATAGCGATCAGTTCCATGAGATCTCAACAAAGGGTGTCAGAAGTCGTTCGTTGAGTTTTTTTGTGTCGCAACGAAACCAAATCGAAACAGAACGTTGGAATTAATAAAAATGTTTTACTTTAAATCTCCAAATACAAGTATTAATCAAGATTATAAAGTAAAAGGCCTTATTTACTTTAAATCTCGAAATAAAAGTATTAATCAAGATAAATAGTCGGTGAGCAAGTAACGCAAAGACTGGATTTATCAATCACACTAACGTTTCGACATTATCTCTCTCTCTCTCACCGAGTTGTCTTGTTTTACCATCAAATCACAGTTTGTGGCTACTGGGGTCATATTAGTCACGTGGTTTCTCCCGAGCGAATTGCAGTGCTTCCACGTGCTAGTCTTTTGATTATTGTAATTTCAACTTTTTTTGTACGTTAACGTTCCGGTATGGCGGAATCAAATGAAAGTTGTTGTCTGTTGGTCTGTGGTTGTTTCATTGCGAAACCAACATAGTTGAGTGACCTGAGTGCATATGATAGCATTTTGTCAATGTCTGCCTGTCCTTTGATGTGGATACCAACTATCCGGCACGCCACTTATCGTAGCATCTACAATATAGGAGATGGTAGTATAGTAGATATAACTATATAATTACTTTATAGTAATGTAGATGTCAATACGAATCCAAAGAAAGGGAACATTTTGACAACCACCTAATGTCCCTGCATATGACTTTCCCATGCTATCACGGGTTATTTTATCAAAGTTGACCGGAATGAGATAACAAAAAGCTCAATGTAACAAACTTATGCAACAATATGTGTGCTTCACTGAAGAACGCTTCACTTATCATCTATCACGTAACATGACGATTTTGAGTAAAGGGCAGAATAATTAGTATGTAATTAGAAGACGTTAGTAAACTATGACACCTGATATTGCCGTAACACTAAAAACTCTTAAGTTAGCTTTATCAAAGGTCGTTTAGCTAGAGGCAATAAATTTCTTATATTAAATTTTTTTTAGAGGAAGGCACCATTTTTAATGGAAGAGTGGACTCGATAAGTAATTCTAGTTGCTTTTCAGGAAGGAGTTCGACTCAGTGGTTAAGGAACTTGCCTTGAGATTCAGAGGTCCCAGATTAAAGACCCGTTCTGACCACTCGTAGAATTTGATCCTAGCTCGTAGTCCCTGTTTGACCTTCTTGGATGCACTTGTAAATAACCAACTGGTTTGCCTCCGGCCAGTTAGGATAGCTAACACGGGCGTAACGTCTTCTACGCAAATACGGACGTGCGTACTTGAGAACTTGGTGGGATTTTTTAAAAAAGATTTTCTGTTATAAGTAAAAGCTCTCCCAGGCCTCACACAGTGTCAGTCTCATCACCAGTCCCCAGTTACCGGTTGTTTTTGTTGGAAAGGTTATGATAATGATGTTATTACAGATTTTGCAACGTCTTGCACTTTGCTGGAAAACCTCCTGTTTGTGTTGTAGCTTACTGAAAACTCTAAAGATGGCTACAATAAACAAATGACTACTGCATTTTCCTTCGGAATTATTTATTGAAATGTTCTTCATCTTAATTTATCCCTTTGATACTAATTAGTTCTCCTTTCTTAGATAGAAAGTTTTTTTTTGGTTCGCGCCTTCATCCTTAATTGTTTTCGTTAATATGTCACTTTGTTATACTATTTATTGCATATTTTCATTTTATTTATCACTGTACAACTGACGACGCATGATGCCTCATCCGAAACATGTATTGTCTTCATTAAACTTCAAAAACATCGTGTGGTTCATCAAAACAAAAATGAAGTGCGTTTATTTTAAAGCGAAGTGCTTTTTATATGTCAACAACTGATCTCATTTTCACTGGAAAGTCTTAGCTCTCTGTAACTGGAAACGTGCTAATTGCTCTGTATTTAAAACTGTTAGCCAATGGAATCAAGGCTTGTAAATGAACTCAAAAAGGCCTCTATCAAACATAATTGCCATACAAAGTATGTGACCATATTCGTAGTAAATAGGTCTCGGAGATGCTGCAGTACCCTGTGATGAAAATTGGGATTCAGGAAATAGAGCGCTTGCTCTTTTAGTTCCTCTTCTTTAAATATTTTGATTTCGCTTGTCACATGTGCTTGTGCATCTTTCTTTGAAAGCAAGCTATGAAGTCGTGATACCTTTTCTTCTTCCACTGTTAAGTTGAAATTTTTGTCAATATCGAAGGAATCATTGCGATGGCATGGCTTGACACCAGGCCTACACATCCAACCTCACCGACTGGCGACTCCATAACATAGGTACAGTCCACTTTTTTTTTAATTAAGAGAGGGGCATAATTATTGCTGGTGTAAATAAAATCTTCTACCATACATAAGGAATGCAGCCTAAGTAAGTATGTACATAAAGAAATCTACCGTTACTTACCTTTGAACTTTGTCTTAATTTTTAGCTTTGAGATGCTTCTTTCGCTGGTGCTAAGACGTACACTGTTTCTTCTTCTGGCGGGACATTCTTTTACCCAACAATGGAATATACAGGAAAATTTAGAAGGATTGGACTTCTCATTAAAGGTAGTAGGAGTTCGAGAGAAACGGCAAGCCGAGAATTCATATAATAACAAACCTAATGGACGCGTGAAACGCTACGTAAATGACTTCATGGCAGATAGAAAGGACACCAGAGGTAATGAACAAAGTGACGGAAAAAATCTCCCGGAGCACGATGAAGAAGAATCCGATGACAATTTTCAGACACGTGATATTTCCAGTGCAGGGGTCAATCACGTGTACGACTCTGGTGGATGGTATGGCAGTGATTTGGACAACGAAGGAATGGACCCAAATGAATCGTCAAATGGTTTGTTCAACAACGAAGAACAGACCGGATATAGTGTGGATGACAAATATGAACCCTCTGAACCCTCCAAATCAAAATCTGTGGATGATGACGATGTGACCCAAATGCATTCTGAAAAATTGATCCCTGAAGACAATTACGCTGGCGTGGCCATGAACAGCAATGAAATGTCAAGGGGTTTGTTGGACAAGGAGCAAAGCAGAGATAGTGAAAAGGACAAAATAAAGCTATCTGAACGAAACTCTGTGGGTGATAACGATTCAAAACAAATGTACTCCGAAAAGCCAATCCCTGAACAAGATAACCTTAACGAGGCCACGAACGGCAGCGAAACATCAAACAGTTTGTTGGATGAAGACGAAGAGACTGGAGATAGTGAAAATGACAGACAGGAGCCACTCAAATCAAAATCGTTTGCCGATAATCGGCATGCAAAACAAGTGAACTCAAAATATCCGATCCCTGAACAAGATCACCTTCACGAGGCCATAAACGGTAGTGATACGTCAAGTTATTTGTTAGATGATGAAGAAGAAAAAGAAGAGAGTGGAGATAGTAAGATCGACAAAGGAGACACGTTTGAATCAAAATCTGCGGGTGATAACCTTGACGCCAAGCAAGTCTATTCCCAGAAACCAATCTCTGAACATGATCACCTAAAAGAGGTCGTAAACACTAACGAAACGTCAAGTTATTTGTTAGATGAAGAGGAAGGGAGTGGAGATAGTGAGAATGACAAAGAGGAGCCACTCAAATCAAAATATGAGGGTAATAATGATGCAGAACAAGTGCACTCTAAGAAACCAATTCCTGAAGAGAATCACGGTGATAATGCCTTGAACAGCAATGAAATGTCAAGTAGTTTGTTAGATGAAGACGAAGAGAGTGGAGATAGTGAGAATGGCAAAGAGGAGCCATCCAAATCAAAACCTGTGGAAGATAACGGTGCCAAACAAGTACACTCCGGGAACCCAATCCCTCAACAGGATCACATTCACAAGAAAATGAATGGCAACGAAACATCAAGTAATTTGTTAGATAAAGAAGAAGGGAGTGGAGATAGTAAGAACGACAAAGAGGGGATGTTCGAATCAAAATTTGTGAGTGACAATGATGCAGAACAAGTGCACTACAAAAAACCAATCCCTGAAGAAAACCATGGTGACAAGGCAATGAACAGCACTGAAATGTCAAGTAATTTGTTAGATGAAGAGGGAGGGAGTGGAGATAATGAGAATGACAAAGAGAAACCACTCAAATCAAATTCCGTAGATGATAACGATGCCGAACAAGTACACTCCAAAAACTTAATCTCTGAACAGGATCACCTTGTCGAGGCCATCAAAGGTAATGAAATGTCAAGTCATTTGTTAGATGAAGAAGAAGAAATGAGTAGAGATAGTGAAGACGACAAAGACGAGTCTCTCAAATCAAAATATGCCGATGATATCGTTGCCAAAAAAGTACACTTCGAAAACCCAATCCCAGAACAGGATCACCCTAACGAGGTCGTGAACAGTAATGAAACCTCAAGCAGTTTTTTGGATGAAGAGGAAGAGAGTAGAGATAGTGAGAACGACAAACAGAAACCTCTCAAGTCAAAATTTGTCGCTGATAGCAATGCTAAAAAAGTACATTCCAAAGGGGGTGAGACAATCTCTAAACAAGATGACCTTCACGAGGACATGAACGGTATTGAAACGTCAAGTAATTTGTTAGATGAAGACGAAGGGAGTGGAGAGAGTGAGAATGAAAAACAGGAGCCACTCAAATCAAAATCTGTGGGTAATAACGATGCGATAAAAGTGCAATCTAAAAAACCAATGAACAACAATGAAACGTCAAATAGTTTGTTTGATGATGGAGAACAACGGAGTGGAGATATCGAAGATGACGGACATAAGCCATCTGAAACAAAATCTGTAGGTGAGAAAGATAGGAAACAAGTCCACTCCAAAAAAACTGTCTCTAAAGACAATCACAGTCGTTTGAGTTTATTGGCGAGCAAAAAGGAAGAAAACAAACAGCATCAAACAGGGAATGCGTGGGGAGGTGACAAGATTCAGGACGCCAAAGAAAGTGACGACCGAAGAGAGAAGGAAGGGGAAAGTAGGGATTCGTGGATGGAACGTTACCCATATGACGAGGAAGACGAAGACGAATACGATGAGCCTGTCAAAAGACAAAATTTGGGTATGGAAGTCACATGCTAACTTGGGTATTTAAGTCCTAGGTACCGATACCGAAGAGGTCATAGTCTGATACCAAGAGAAAATGAGGGGACAGAGAGGGAGGCTCAAGGCGTGGGCCGGGATATGTTATGTCCACGAAAGTTATTTTTAGACGAGCGGAAGTCTTTGTTCTAGCGGAAGTCTGTCTTCTGAGACGTCCGCATGCAGTCTTGCCTCGCTCTCAGGTTCTTTGTGGAAAGAGAAAATGATGGCGCGCGTGGAAGGCTGATGAATATATATTTTCTTTCAAACATCGGACCGAGGTTGGCCTGCATGCGGACGTCTCGGAAGACTTCCGTTCGTCTAAAAATAACTTTCGTGGACATGACATATCCCAAGGGCTGGACCGGGAGCCTCCTTCTCTGTTCCCTCATTTTCTTTTGCTGATACTCGTACCAACGATGTGTAAACTTGAAAATTGACAGTGACATTGACTGTGTATTAATGAAAGATATATGTTTGAACTGTGGATAGACGCATGTTGATGTTTTTGATCATCGAAGAAATGAACGCTAGTTAAGCAGTAACGAATGGAACGCCTAAAAACGTCAGGCTTGAAATGAATAAGTTTGAACTCAAAACCATTGCAATACCGGTGCAGTATTTTACCAATTGAGCTATTAAGCCAACTAGCTATAGGTGCTGGTTACTTTTTGAGTTCTTAATAAGCCCGAAATGTTTTAAGGGAGACCTCTTTCAGCTTTTTACCGCTTGTCCGTTGTCAAATATAATTTGTTTTAAACAGAAAAACGTACCTTCTCTCCGCAAAGATGTAGCATGATTTGCATTTAGGAAACTAGAAGTCACTACTGATGTTACTTGAGGAAACATAAAGTTAAAGGTTGTTTTGGTGTCAATATCTAAAAAAGGTTAGTAAATAAAGACTCGGGAAATCATAGAATGGAGGACGGGATGTAGGAGCTAGAGTCATATGAATATATCGCAGGTTCTGTTTTTCAAATTCCGCGCTCAACAACGATAACGTACTTAATCAAGGAGTAAGGATCGAGTTTGGATCTGTATGACAGGTTGATAAACTTCATAAGCTTTAAATTCTTATGGTTTAATGTTGATTTCTTTCCATAGATTGGGGCTCACATCAGTTCACAGATTCCAGTTTGACATGCTGTCCCTCAGAAATGATCTGCTCAGGTTGGTAGAGCAGCAAAATGATCTGGAAAAGGTTCCCTTGTATATTTTACCAACCGCTGCATGTACTACAAGGATTGTACCTAAGGTTTCCTGAAGGCACAGAGACACCAGGCAGTTGTTCGCTATTTAATAATTATTCTACGAGGGCGGGCTGGATATAAAGTGATAGATAACACGCCGAGTTGGTTATAATCATTTTATATCCAGCAAACCCGAGTAGAATAATTGGATCAACAACTTGTCCATGTTGATTTTATTTGGCACAAAATGGCAAAAATATTTTCCATCTCGCTTTATTGCTGACGCTTTCCATGCCCATTTTAGGTACAGCAGGTATATGAACTGATAGCCTTACCCGGCGAGCAGAGTCTCTTTCAATGTTTCTAGACAATTCGGGAAGAGGAAAGAAGAAGTGTATGAAAGCCTGTGTCCGGCGAGCCAATGAAAATGCTGGAAATCTGATATCCGTAGTTAATTTTTTAGTAATTATCAATATTCAGCTCGCTCTTGTTCTTCATAGAGATGACAAAAGCATCATTTATGTCACAAAAATTGTCTCTTGTCGTGAGCAAAACAATTTAACAATCGCTGATTGTAAAGACTACCCGCTTTGATAACATCATTATTGCTATTAGTTTTACTTAAGTTACTTTTCCGTTTCACTCATCTTGACTCTCACAGTATCATAGTCCGTAGCCGCTAATACTCCCCCTTATGTTTCTTTTGTTATCAGATAAACCTCCTTGTGTATCTGACACAGGCGGATTCATGGGGTTTCAGGGTTACACAAATTTTCCTGGATATCCCAGTTACGATTCTCCTGTCATACCTAGTTTCCAGTCACCACCAGTCATCGCAACACCACTGCAGTACGTTGTAAATGCACCGCTCGCAAACAACATGGCACCAGTAAAACCACAATCGAAAGAGGAGAAAGCTTCCACGAGGAGGGTTTTCTCTAACGAAATGACCGCAGCTACACAGCCCCGAACACAAGGAATTGTTTCAGACCCGGTGACGGAACCACTGAAGTACAACGCAACAGAACAAAGTTCTGCAGGTTACGACGAAAGTGAAGAAAATTCTTACAACAACCCTTCTCAAAATGATAATGTGCAGGGTATCTTCACAGCACGTAATGTGTCTACTTCATTTACCCCTAATTTTTTTGGCAAAGTAAATGGTTCATTAAAGAACCAGACAGGGGCTGGAGAAAAACTTTCCAATAAATCTGTCCAGAAGGAAGATTTAAATGGAGTGTTTTCCGAAGAAGATAATTTAAGCCCAACTACCACTCTTTCTTCCAAGAAACCATATTCTCCGATAGAAAGCCACAACGGTTATGTAACAAACGGGACAGGAACTGAAGAAAATTTTTACAACAACTCTGCCTCTAATGAAGGTGTGTTTTCAGGAAGAGGTGAATTAAGTTCATCATCGACTCCTTCAATGCATCAAGCTTATTCCCAGAAAGAAAGTAACGACAAATACAAACCAAACTCACAAAAAAACGAAACGGAAATTGATGAAAAGTTTTACAACCATTCGTCGTTAAATGAAAGTTTAAGTGGTTTGTTTTCAGGAAAAGCGGATTCAAGTTCATCTATAACTCAATCTGATTCTCCAAAAGAGAGCAAAGAACGATACGCGATAAACTCGCGACAGAGTGAAGAGGGAAACGGAAAAACAGTTAACAACAATCAGTCTGCTAACAATGAAGGTGCAAAGGTTGATTTTCGATTTAAAAATATCCCAAGTGTCAAAAATCAGTTCATTGGACAGGCAAACAAGACCGCGTATGAAACTGATTCTGTAAAAGAAGTAAATGCTGCTGACTCACAACAGACTGGGAATCATACCTTTGAAGGACATGATTACAAAGATGAAATTGAGAAAGAAGCTGATGAACACCATGAAAAACAGGCTGACGAGAAGGTAGAAAAGCCGGAGAGACTACAAATGGGCGATAACAACGATCACAGTGTAGTCAACGAGCAAAGTGATGGCACCGATAATTTAGAAAATAGACAACATTCCAAAGAGATGCTTTTAAAGCAAAATATTACAGACCTCAACCCTGCCTATCATTCATTTGCCGTATCACCTACAGTTAACCCAGGAATGTGTCCCCCGTGCCGTAAGTATTTTCAATGGCAACCAGTTCATGCGTGAATATAAACGGCTTTGTTTATCTTGGAATAGCGCTAACCTTTACAATTACGTTAGTGTTAGAAGTAGTTAACAAATGCTTAGGCTAAATGGTTACTTCGTGTTGGATGTCAAAATTGAGCGTGCATCTATTTATTTGAACCTCTGGACGTAAGCGAACCAAAATAAAGAGCCTCATCTGCCAGGGGGCAGACAGTTGGCTTTTTACAAAGGGTGGCGACCAAATACAAAGCCAGGGCGGAATTTTAAGTAAGTAAGTAAGTAAGTAAGTAAGTAAGTAAGTAAGTAAGTAAGTAAGTAAGTAAGTAAGTAAGTAAGTAAGTAAGTAAGTAAGTAAGTAAGGAAGTAAGTAAGTAAGTAAGTAAGTAAGTAAGTAAGTAAGTAAGTAAGTAAGTAAGTAAGTAGGTAGGTAGGTAGGTAGGTAGGTAGGTAGGTAGGTAGGTAGGTAGGTAGGTAGGTAGGTAGGTAGGTAGGTAGGTAAGTAAGTAAGTAAGTAAGGGCGCTTTCGATTGACCCTATCCCGGAATAAGAATACGTGAAGTGATGATTAAAACGGTATGTATGGTGCGTTTCGAAGCAGCAAGGATAATAAAAATATATTTAAAATAGCATTTCAGCCGATTTTTGACAATTTTTATGTGAATCTCCGTAAAAACGACGGATTTCTAACTTATATTCCATGTATTCCTATTCTGGAATACGGTCAATCAAACGCACCCTAAGTAATAGCCTTCATTGAAAAATCAGACTCAACAGACGTGAGTCATTACAATGACAACGAACACTACAAACAAGTCATTTTCTTACCATTTACTACTTTCTTAAATAGATTTTTTTTTCTCTTTTTCTTTACTTTATAGCAAAACCCACAAAAGCGCAAGGTAAGTCCACAAGAAAAAACACTTAATGAATGACTATTCCCTAAGTAGAGTAAGATGCGTTTTTAACTCTTTCTGTAAATTCAACAGTAGCGTACCATAGCACACACCTCAATGTAAGAAATAAATTATTAATTGAAGTATGAATGAAAAGAATGTAAATTTGAAGCACAGTTTATCGATGAATGAGAGAATTGATCCACGCGCTTAGCTGAACAATTTAAGCAATTGTCTCTTTAAGACACTTGAAAAATTCAAGTGGCTCCAGGGGTGCAGGGTTTGCCCAGTGGTGAGAGCACTCACCTCCCAACAATGTGGCCTGGGTTCGATTCCCAGACTCGGCGTCATATGTGGGTTGAGTTTGTTGGTTCTCTACTCTGCACCGAGAGGTTTTCTCCGGGTACTCCGGTCTCCCCTCTCCTCAAAAACCAACATTTGACTTGATTTGTCTTAA